>NC_079393.1:25358445-25615945 GCF_029220125.1 Pseudoliparis swirei
AACGGAGACGATGGCGCGCCCGGGCGAGGCGGCAGAGGTCAGAGGTCCACGAGGGATCCTCACGCACAGCGGCGTCCCCCCGAGTTGAATCTCTGGGTCAACTCAGCCGACTCTCACATGTCTGCCCCTAGAGACTGATGTTGACGGTAAACGCATTCGATCGGGAGCGCGCGAGGGTTTTGATAAAGTTCGCGGAAGGATTTACGTGACAACATCCGGTTTTGCAAAGTTAGCGGAAAGAACCACGTGAAACAACATCCGTTTTTCAAAATAAGATGTCGACAAATCATACACTAACATATAAAACTAAACAATTAACTGATTTTGTTTGTATCTTTATAGATCGTTTCTGAGATTTAGCTTAAATTATGCTAACATTAAAACATTTTTACTGTACCAAGGAAGAGTTTATAAAAATAAGTCAGACTTTTGTATGTTAAAAAAAGTCCTGTTCATAGATTTCCCCAAGAATTCCAGGAAATGAATGATGCAGATGTGTTCCATACATATCTGAAATCCCCATCACTGGCAATCAATCAATTTTAATGTATCAATTAGGACATTTTTCAAAGTAAAAGTCCTAAATGTTTAAAGAAATCGGTAATTTCTTTAATGTTTGAGGTGCTTTATATATGTATTTCCTCACAGTCCTAGGCAATAATGCTACACAATCAATGGAATGCTTCAATCGACACAGTGATCGGTAGAGATGCACCGATCAGCTTTTTGGTGCCGATCACAATCACTGAAATCAGTATCTGCCGATCCGATAATACCGATCACGGTGTCGATTGAAACGTCTGATAGTTCTCGCAGATGTTACGTCATCTGATCGGCCGTTTTGAGAACGCCGATCAAAACCGATAATGGGAATATCGGCCGATATGGATCGGCGCCGATCAGATCGGTGCATCCCTAGTAGGGTTGGGTACCGAAACCCGGTGCCAATATGGTACCGGTTCCAATACAACCGGTATTACTCGGACCGAAACGCAACGCACATTTCGGTGCTTCTTTCCGGTGCCTGAGCCGATTGAAATTGAAAAAAACTATTGTTGTGAACTTCTCTGGTGACTCCGCCCTGTCAGCAGGTTGCGATAGCCTATCATATTTAAGTTTGACAGCGGAGGCATGCGCCGTGTGTGACTACGTGAACCCGTGTGGAGCACACCAGCGTCAGGCTGGGCGCGATGGGGAGACCGATGATGACGAGCAGCCTTAACTCAGATTAGTACCGTAACGTTGATTGCAAGTCTTGCATTCATAAAAGTAGCCCAAGAAATAATAAATTAGCCATTATAAGTTATAACCATGTTTAAGCTAGCTCGTAGCTCATAGCTAGCGCTAGCTACGAGCTACGAGCGTGACAGTCTGCTAGCAGATGTGTTGATGTACAGCGGTCCCGGCTATATACCCGGTGTTACCGGGAATATAATGACGGAGGAATAAAGACCGTGGGGCATCACTTTGTTTCAGTGTAACTCTGGCTGTCAGAAGCAAAACTTTATTTGTCACGTGTCATCTTCAGTACCTCTGATTGGTTGTTCTCTTTGCCCATCAAAACAGTGACAGGATTAACCCTATAAGGTCTGCACATGACAATACATATCACATCATATAATGGAGAACATATATTGTGTATGTTAACAGTCTGATATCCGTTGTGTGTCGGTGCTCCATGATAACGGCTTCTACAGGGAATATGGCCGAAGAGGTTTTTAATGTCTTCATTGTGCCTTTAAAAAAAAAGGATCGGTTCAGGCACCGTTTAGGCACCGGTATCGTTTTAAAAGTAGCGGTTTAGCACCGGTATCGGAAAAAACCCAAACGATACCCATCCCTAATCCCTAGTGATCGGTGATCGGTATTATCGGATCGGCAGATACTGATTTCAGTGATCGGTGATCGGCACCAAAGTACCTGATCGGTGCATCTCTAACAACAATGAAATATTGTTGCATTTTCATTGTGAATCCTGATCACTCTGACCTTTTTGAAACATTATGAAGCATAACATGCTGGCAGGTTTTGGCGATTGTTATCTTGCGTCATCACATTGTGGTGACTGTAATACTTCTGATGTGTACGTCGACGATGTGCCTGTGGCTCGGTGGTGAGCAGGGTCGTCCTTCATACAGATGACTGGTGGTCCGATCCCCGGCTCCACTAGTCCACGCCTTTGGGCAAGACACTTAATCCCAGATTACGTCCACAAACTGAGTTTGTGGTGTATGAATGCTCCTGTCATCAGTGTATTAACGGGTGAAGGATGACATATGTATTTATCTCTTTTCTAGTCCTCCGAACACTCAAAGCTCTTTAACGCTACAAGTACAGGCCGTTACTATTGGAGTTATTTAGTGTCACAAAGGGCTCACAAATAAATCATTGTTTATAAGCATTTTTTATTTTATTGTGGGAATATTACTGAATCTGTAGGGTGAACGAACTGAATAATTTCTCAGTTGAGCTTTAGCTCTGTCACTTGTGAGCAAAAGTTCATCCAGGAGGTCATTCGTTGTGCTTGTATTCAATTGTCAAGTGAACTTAAAGCACATTTTTGGAAATAAGTTTCATTTCCATCACCTGCTTTAGAGCTAATACAGTTAGTTAGTGTAGTCAGTTGGTATTGGTGGTGTTCCATGCTGTCCAGGGACAGAGACGAGCTCTCACGTGTTATCGAGTGAATTTTTGCGACAGCTGACCATGTGAGCTACATTTTTTACATGTCACATTTTATGTGGCAACATCATTGCATCAACAATTTTTTGGCATAAACCAGCATCGAGCAAGTGTTTAAAAAATGTGCGCAGTTGAAGAAAGTTTTCTGTCAGTTTTTGCGGTTTCCATGCAGCTTTTCTCATACTTCATAATGTGGATATACATAGTCAGATCCATAAATATTTGGACATTAACAACATTTTCATCATTTTGTCTTGGTACACCAGCACAATGGATTTTGAATGAAACAATCCAGATGTGCTTTAAAAGCAGACTTTCAGTTCCATTGGCAGCCATACATGCCCACGCCATCACTGTGTGTGTGTGTGTGTGTGTGTGTGTGTGTGTGTGTGTGTGTGTGTGTGTGTGTGTGTGTGTGTGTGTGTGTGTGTGTGTGTGTGTGTGTGTGTGTGTGTGTGTGTGTGTGTGTGTGTGTGTGTGTGTGTGTGTGTGTGTGTGTGTGTGTGTGTGTGTGTGTGTGTGTGTGTGTGTGTGTGTGTGTGTGTGTGTGTGTGTGTGTGTGTGTGTGTGTGTGTGTGTAATGGGGAGGAAAAGCGGGGGATGTCTTTCGGGAACAAGAGGAGGGAGGACCGCCTCGCCTTTTCCTCCCCCTCCTCTTCTTATCAGTGTGTATCAGGGGTGAGTGGACAGAGGATTAACCACGTCGACGGTAGCTATGGGCGGAGAGAAAAGGAACTAGACCGGGATAGAGAAAGGCGCTCGGCCAAAAGAGTGAGAGGGTTGAACACAAAGTGAGAGATCGGTGAGTAAAGAGACTAGAGGTCCACTTGGAGCGAGGCCGTGCGCTGGTTTCTGGAGTTGTGTGGAACCCCATCCCTCGGAGGACTTGACACCCACCACAGAACCATGTACAGTGGATATGGAGGTATGAACCATCTCCAATCATTAACTCAGTTTCTGCTTCACAGGTTTGTAACCAACAACATACCCTGTAGCTTGTTTAGAGCAACGTTTCTGTGTTGTAGTCATGTGACTCGACCATGCCACCGCCTTACTGTTGGGTTTGATAATTGGTTCACTTTTTTGGACATGATTTGGAGTATATAGCATACATTTATGGTTGTTGTGATTGTTGCTCCTTCGTTTAGGTCAAACAAACACACACACTGAGGTAACTGATCGTGTGAAAACAAGACTTTCATTTATTTTGTCATGTATTTTACAAACTTAACTAGCGGCAGTTACGTAAACGTGCTTAGTTTGTAAACAAACATCTATTTTATGAACAAGCATAACAATTTTATGTATTTTACGAAATGCTGATTTTACATACCATGCTTATTGTACGTAATGTTTATTTTACGTACCATGCTCATTTTACGTAACATGCTTATTTTAAGTACCATACTTATTATACTTACCCTACTTATTTTTACCCTTATTATAGTATTATACTTACCCTACTTGCGTAACATGCTTATTTTACATACCATGCAAAAAAGTTCATTTTATTTCTCATTAATCTCAGCACCATATCTTGAAAGAAAAAAATATAAATGTAGAAATGTTTGCAAATGTATGAAAAAAGAAAAACTGATAGTATTAATGGTCCTAAAAGGTCTGGATTTGTAAATGCATTGCAAACTCTTCTTTCTGTGTCAGCAATGACTTACTAAAATCAATCACAATTTGAGGAAGACCGTGAGTATAAATCCAAATCCAGTTTTTGAGTATAAATCGTTTTGAGAGGAAACATCTGTCTGTCAATGTAAACAGGAAGTCAGCGCCGTGCCTCACACTCAACGCCCAGCAAGTGATATATTAAACTTTAGTTTTCAGAGTATATGTAGTTATAATATCTGATTGTGGGCGATAGTGGCTCAGTGGTGAGCTGAGTCGTCCTATCAGAGGGTCGGTGGTTCGATCCCCAGCTCTGATTTGTCCTTAAGCAAGACACTTCAAAATTGCATTTAATGTAAATATGCAGCTTCAAGTCTAATGCTTTTGAAATATGAATTTGTAATTTGAATGTGTATTGGTGTAAAAGTAATTGTATTCAATACAATCTAGGCATACAGTAGTATCCGGACAAAATGTAGGTTATAGTTGAAACTAGGGCTGCAACTAACGATTATTTTGATAATCGATTAATCGGTTGATTATTTTATCGATTAATCAATTAATCGGATAAAAATTTTTTTTAAACTTTAATTGTCAACCCTTTATTCAAAACAGGGTCCGTACGGTCATGGAAAACCTGGAAAAGTCATGGAATTTTTAAATGGCTATTGGCAGGCCTAGAAAAGTAATTGAAAAATATATAATCCCAAAATATTTGGAAAAGTAATTCAAATTTGTTTCATTCAAATTTTAATTTACACGGTATATATATATGGTATGCTTTGGAATTCTCATTGTTAGTTTAAATACTACATCTTCTCACTTTGTCACGTATAGACAGAGTTTTCACAAAATGTTTAATCATGGAAATTTGGTTTAAAGTCATGGAAAGGTCCTGGAGACCCACTGGTCACCATGGTGATGAACCTGTTCACTGGTCACCATGGTGATGAACCCGTCACAAACAGACTGACAGCTTTCCTCTCCTGAGCAGTGGTCCCCATGTGGCCCGGCCCCCTGAACAATATCAGAGACGCGTTACGATTTATTATTGTTTTCACCTGGCCCGCTGCCGTTGAGATTGCAGTGAGACGCGGAAAAAATGTGAAGTGGTGCTCTTCGCAATAAAACATCTTTGATGGGACGTGTCGCGTCTCGGCCAATCAGCGTTCAGATGTCGACAGCGTTTGGGAAGTTAAGTTAGCTTGAATGTTAGTCCGCTACATCTGCTGCTGTCACGCTGCACGGTGTAGCGATACTAACAAAGTACCCGTACGTTAAAACTGTGATTTAGCATATTTTTAGTTTCGATACTTCATTAAAAGAGCGCCCGATCAGAGCTCACGCGCTGCTCCGCTCCGTTAAATGTTGTCTGCACGCAGCGCTGCGCTCACAGCGAGCGGCGGCGTGGCTTATCTCCGTTGCCTTTCTCCGTGGAAAAATATTTTCCGCTATCCGCCACGGAATAAATAACCACGTTTTCTACATTATACTCTTGTGGAAATGCCACACACGTCGCCCTGGTGTCTGGGTTCATAACGTCACCCGTAGGCGCACTTAGCTCCGTGAATGTCTCCGACTACGTGAAGGACTTCCGCATCCAGCGCCACGTGAGCAGCAGCAGCCAATTAGATTCATCAACAGAGGAGCAGCTCAGCGCTGATTGGCTCTCACAACGCAGCGTTCCGTCTCTCCTCGCCCTCTGCTACGCTCTTGTTTTTCCTGCGCCGCTCTGCGCTCAACTCAACTTTGTTTATACTCCGTGACTTATTGAGCGCCGTAATAATCGCGCGACACAACGAATCGATAATGAAATTCGTTGCCAACTATTTTAATAATCGATTTTTATCGATTTTATCGATTCGTTGTTGCAGCCCTAGTTTAAACGTATACATTGTTGTATAACTCTTATGATATAAAAGTCATCACATCATAATATAAAAGCATTTGGTTCTAAAAACAGACCTGTCAACCACATTACTCAGTGAATATTCAATATCACCTCATCTCTACTACACGGAAAACTTGTTTTTGTGTTGCAACTTGTTTTCTTTTTCTATAGAGAACTTAATAATAAAAAATAATAATGCATTTTACTTTATTTCAAAAAATAATAATCTGAGTGCTACAGAGCCAGTAGATGGTTAAAAACAAACTAGGATTTATGCGTATCCAAATCTGCGTTGTCATTTGTTATTTTCCACTGTGGTATGAACATGAAATGATGAAGAACTATCAATCATAAATTCTATTATTATTATTACTACTTACTATAACGCTGATACAATATTGCCCTTTTATCTTTGTTAACTTTTATTTTGTACTGTACTAAAATGAATAGTCACTGCAGTATTTTGGTTTCCTGGCAGGTCAAGAATATATTTATTCTAAAATTATATCTAAAAATATTTGTATCTTTTTTTTATAGCTGGTGCACAACAACAAATATCGGCACCCGGAATAGAACGCCAGTACAATAGCTACAGTATGAAAATATTTAAAGAAAAAATATCGAAATGACTTTCTTCAAAACAATAAAGAGAATATTCAGCTATATATATATACACACACACACACACACATGGTCATGACCTCAATCATTTCTACATTATCGACTTATCGTATGATATATTGACATGATCTCAAACATGTTTTTGTTATTGATTTATTGTACTTCACACATGTGTGGGCGTGACCTAAATAATCTTTACGTTACCGACATGACGTATGGATGTGTATAGTTTTTGCTGACCTTGATAATGCCTGTTGTGGCAACATTGCATATGAATGTCTGAATCAACCGCAAGGGCTCTCCTACTATTAGAGGACTTGTGCTTTTTTTTATACATGTTTAATTATCTTTTTTCTTTCTTTTCATATTTGGTTCACACTCCACTGTCTGAATATTATATAAGAATCAAGTAAATCACACTTTTAAAAGGTACAATGCTAGTCGTGGCTAACATAGCCTGGAGCAGTTGACCACACTTTGCTGTGTGAACTCTGCGTACTTCCCCTTTATCACACAGAGCCTAATATCCATCTCTTCATCTCACTCGTAGCAAAATAGGTTATTTCTCCAAACTATTCCATGAAGACATTGGATATTCTTCTAGTTTCCATTGGTTTGGATTCTGTGAATATGAACCTGCTTTTACTATCTATTGGTGCTCACTGCTATGGTCCGTTCAGATTTTTTAAAGTTATCCTTTTCCTGGAATTGAGCATGTCTGTACAGTAAAGCTCTTGGGTTGTTCCCGTGACTCACGAGAGCCATAAACTGACCATGCCCTCCTCTCAGGATGTTACTCCCTCCTGGGTTTCCTTTTCCTTAGGACAGTAATGAGAGGGCGGGGCCTGTAGTAGGGAAACTAAACTGTGTGGTGGGGGTGGGGGGGTGATATGAAATGGTGATGTTGTGAGGACAGAAAGCTGTAGGACCAGTCCTTTTGTTCACCTTGCTGAATATTTACAGTATTTTCAGAGGCCACGTTGTTTTTGAGGGTCACTTCTCCACTCACAGGATCCATCAGAAGATACAGGGACAGATGATTAGACAGACCCTGGCATCAACTCATTGTTATACCTTGAGGCATTTCCACACAGTGTTTCTAGCTCAGAGTAAATCTGTGTGTTCCACACCAAACACGCAATTTCCTGCAGTGGAAGAAACCATGTGTAGCCGATGGGCCCACCCCCCTAATGCTTTGTACCATTGGTTGAGAATCCCCCCCGAGCCGACTCAGCCAATAGAAACACTGCCTTTTAGTAATGCAGGACACCAATGTCATCAGCCCAGCATTCTATAACTGAACAATTAGCAGAAAGAACTAATTTTTCATTTCTCTGACCGTATGAAAATTTCATGTTTTTTTAGGTAATTTCACGGGGCATTACAACCTCATTACTGGTGCAACATGTAGGCAGATGAATTCGGCGGACATTGGCAGGACACTGTGTTTAACTCCGCCCAAGACGGGTGTGATTGGGTTAGAGGCGCAATTCAACAACAAGGCTAAGACTAAACTACAGTGGTGAGATACAGAAAATGATTGATGTCCTTGAATCTCGTTAAATGAAAGGCATCAGCAAACAAAGTCTTCAATCTGGATTCAGAGGAGCTAAGGCTCCCTGAAGGTCTCAGCAGACCTGCAGCTTTCAGGGACCTTGTTCCAGATCTATGGAGTAGAAGACCGGATTGCTGCTTCTCCATGTTTGGTTCTGACTCGGAACAGGAAGTAGACCAGTCCCAGACCATCTGAGGGGTATGTATGGTTCGTAAGGTAGATCTTAAATGTATTTAAGCCCCTGTACCATTCAGTGCTTCGTAAACCAGCAGCGGGATCTCAAAGTAAATTCTTTGTTGGACAGGAAGCCAGCGCAAAGACCTCAGAACTGGAGTGATGTGATCCACCTCCCTGGTCTTAGTGAGGACTCGAGTTGCAGCGTTTTGAATCGGCTGCTATTGGAAAGAAATGCTGTGATATGTGAATGACTGCTATCGGAGGATACAGGAATACTGTAGTTCAACAAGACAGTCCGATTGGTTCTCCCATTCCTGCGGCACATGTAGTCTCATCTTGTAGTTTTATGTTGAAAACACTTTGGTCTACATTTGTAGTTTTTATAAATAAAGGGTAGCCTCATAGAGCAGTTTGAGGGTTCAACTGTGAAAGCGACTGGTTAATCATTATTGTCAGACCTGATACCTTCAGCCTGCCATACTGTTACCAACATTAACCTGTGTTTTAACCTCACTGGACAGAGCGTTGCATTTATTGAAAAGATTTAGTTATTATAGCCAAAGGAATGTCAAAGCTGACCAATAACGGCAACTAGCCAGTGTCATTGTTAAAGCTATGACTACGGTTCTACTGGTGGGCTGATATGAAAACAAATTACAGTACATCAATATTTCACAGGCTTGTTTCAAATTAAATGGGTTGATTGGACTTGTATTCGAGTATCCAGCGTGTACAGGAGCTGTATCTCCAGGAGCGTCATGTGTTAAAGCTCCATTCTCTCTCCTGACCACCAGGGGATGACTCCTCTGGTTGTATAGAAGTATATGCTTCATGTGTTGAAGCTGCATTCTCTCTCCTGACCACAAGGGGGCGACTCCTCTGGCTGTATAGAAGTATAAGCTTCATGTGTTAAAGCTGCATTCTCTCTCCTGATCACCAGGAGGCGACTCCTCTGGTTGTATAGAAGTATATGCTTCATGTGTTAAAGCTGTATTCTCTCTCCTGATCACCAGGAGGCGACTCCTCTGGTTGAGGTCTATAAGTGACTCTACTTTGTAAAAATGATTTTATGTCTCAATCTCTGGTTTCAAGTCTTTTTGCATGATGCCATCATTTAGTACATTACGGTCATTTAGAGTCAAACAGACCATAAAGCAGGGGATGCTTTAGGGTCGTTGTCCTGAACCCGGACTGTGGTCCGTGGGTAGTGACCCCTGCTCTGGAAGACCTCAGCCTGGTTCTCCCGTGCAGCGTGGCGTCTGTTCCTGGCCGGGAGAGGAGGCGCAGGAGGAAGCTGCAGGCTGCTGTCGTCTGAGGAGTTTCTGGTGAATCTGCGTGCCGTAAATAGTTTTGTCTGATTTCACAAGGAATCCGGTCCTTATTTTTCTCTCTGCTGGTCTTGTTTACTCATGTAGGTCAACTAGAGGTTTCATAACCAGATACAAGTTCCTTTCAGTAAGACACAGCCTTCAGACGACCAACACCAACTTGTTGAGATGAGGTTTAGTGTAGTAATCCTCTTTGAGACGATTCTAAATCCCAACTTCAATGTTCTTTAGAAATATGTAGTTTATTTATCACGACCATTGATTCCTGAAAATGGCATCAGAAGGCGAAAATATAGTCAAAACCTTACTTGACCCAGGTAAAGATCTCCATTGTGTCAACTGGACCAGGCGGTTCCCCGTCTCTGACCTCATGACCCCATGTCACCTTCAATCGCCCACTTAGCTCCCGAAGAAATCCCTCCATTGCTCCTCTCCGGAAAGTATTACCGTCGGGGGCATCTCTAAAACACCATACTGCTGATGAAAGCCCCTCATTGAATTGTAAAGATACTAAAACCAAAGTCGGTTTCCTTTTATTCATCACAGACCCTAACGACCTTCCTGCTAACTCATGTTTTCATGAAAGACAAAACCAAAATATCCAAGCTGTAACATATAGTTGCTCTGCTTTTCACAGATATGTATGTATAATCTGTGTTTTTACACTGTTTATAACAAGCATTCATTCATACACCATAAACCCAATATATTTAGCATTATTAACATCAATTCTCCTCTTCATAACAGAAGACTAAAGTTCACATTATCAATTGTTATCAGAATCAGAATCAGAATCAGAAACAGGTTTATTGCCAAAGAATGAATGTTTACACAAAAACAAACAAACGAGGAATTTTTTGGTGGAAGGTGCACATGACATGACAAACAACAATCGGCGCAAGGAGGAGGAGGGAGGAGGAGGAGCAGGAGGAGGTGGAGAAGGAGGAGAGGAAGGTGGAAGAAGAGGTGGTAGTCCTGGGGGTGACAGTCAGTCAGTCCCGGGGTCCATGATGATGTCTCGACAGCCAGTCAGTCCCGGGGGTCATTGATGAAATCCGCCCGTCGGGAAAAAGCTATTGGTGTGGCGGGAGGTCGTGGTCATGATGGACAGCCCCTCCCCAGCCTCCCAGGAGGGACTCGGACTCGGACAGTGTCCAGGGTGGGAGGGTTCGGCGACAATCTTTCTGGCCCCAATTCAGTGACCCCGCCTAGTGGAAGTGAACAGGACCTGGAGGAAGGCAGACTGCAGCCGATAACCCTCTCGGCCGAGCGGATGATGCTCTGCAGCCTGCGCTTGTCTTTGGCTGTGGCTGCAGGGTGCCAGACGGTGATGGAGGAGCAGATGATGGACTCAACGATGGCCGTAGAACTGTACCATCATCTCCTGGCAGGTTGAATTTCCTCAGCTGCCTCAGGAAGAACATCCTCTGCTGGGCTTGAGATGGAGCGATGTTCAGCTCCCACTTGAGGTCCTGGGAGATGATGGAGCCCAGGAAGGGTAGGGACTCCACAGCGCCGACGTGGGACCACAGGAGAGAGGAGAGGGGGGCTGCATTCCTCCTGAAATCCACAACCATCTCCACTGTCTTCAGAGCGTTGAGCTCCAGGTTGTTCTGGCTGCACCAGGTCACCAGGTGGTCAGTCTCCCACCTGTAGGCGGTCTCGCCCCGCCAGAGATGAGTCCAATGAGGGTGGTGTCATCCGCGAACTTTAGGAGCTTGACGGACTGGTGACTGGAGGTGCAGCTGTTGGTGTACAGGGAGAACAGCAGAGGGAGAGAACACAGCCTTGGGGGGAACCCGTGCTGGTGGTCCGGGAGCCTGAGACGTGTTTCCCCAGCCTCACGTGCTGCTTCCTGTCGGTCAGGAAGTCTGTGATCCACCTGCAGGTGGAGTCGGGCACGTGCAGCTGGGAGAGCTTGTCCTGCAACAGGGACGGGATGATGGAATTGAAGGCAGAGCTGAAGTCCACAAACAGGATCCTGGCGAGGTTCCTCGGGAGTCCAGATGCTGGAGGATGTAGTGAAGGGCCATGTTGACTGCATCGCCTGCAGACCTGTTGGCTCTGTAGGCGAACTGCAGGGGTCCAGGAGTGGGTCGGTGATGGTCTTGAGGTGTGACAGGACCAAGCATTCAAGGACTTCATGACCACAGAGGTCAGGCGACGGGCCTGTAGTCATTGAGTCCTGTGATCTTGGGTTTTTGGGGACGGGATGATGGTGGAGGCCTTGAAGCAGGCTGGAACGTGGCATGTCTCCAGGGAGGTGTTGAAGATGTCGGTGAACACCGGAGACAGCTGGTCCGCACAGTGCTTCAGGGTGGAGGGGGAGACGGAGTCCGCCCGCTGCTGGGGTTCTGCTTTTTAAACAGCCTGTTGACTGCTCTCCAGGATGACGAGGCGTCGCTGAGTTGATGGAGGGTGCTCCAGAGGTGTGAGCCCCTGATGGGCTGGGGAGGGTGGGCTGATGGTCTGTGGCTTGTTGGTGGGGCTGTGGGGATGGTCTCAGGACTGCTCCATTGTCTTTCAAAGCGGCAGTAGAACTCATTTAGCCTGCCTGCCAGAAGCACATTGTTCATGGAGTGGGGTGATTTGGGCTTGTAGTTGGTGATCTGCCTGAGCCCTCTCCAGACAGAAGCAGAGTCGCTTGCTGAGAGCTGCTGTTGCAGTTTCTCAGAGTACAGTCGCTTAGCATCTCTCACCGCCTTGCTAAACCTGTATTTGGACTCTGTGTACAGGTCCTTGTCCCCACTCCTGAATGCCTGGTCCTTCTGCAGTCTTAGCTTCCTGAGCTCCGCTGTGAACCAGGGTTTGTCGTTGTTATAACTCACCCTGGAGCTGGATGGAATACAGCTGTCCTCACAGAAGCTGATGTAGGAAGTTACAGCCTCTGTGTACTCATCCAGGCTGTTGGTAGCAGTCCTGAAGACATCCCAGTCAGTACAGTCAAAGCACGCCCGTAGATCCTCCAGAGCCTCACTGGTCCACTTCTTGAACTTCCTCACCACAGGTTTGCAGAGCTTTAGTCTCTGCCTGTATGAGGGAATCAGATGAACCATGACGTGGTCAGAGTTTCCCAGTGCAGCTCGAGGAACGGCGTGATAGGCCCTGCTGATTGTTGTGTAGCAGTGGTCCAGAATGCCTTCTCTGGTAGGGCATTTAATTAACTGTCTATATTTAGGAGTTCGTGGCTGAGGTTTCCTTGGTTAAAATCCCAGTACAATAACTAAAGAGTCCGGGAAGGTCCGCCCACACGCCGTATCTGTTCGGCGAGGTCCGCCAGCCTCGTTCACGCCCCGCGGCGGCATGTAAACTCCGCCAGGATGAATGAAGCGAACTCACGTGGGGAGTAGAAGGGTTTGCAGTGAATAATAAAGATTCCAGGTCCGCGAACAGTGCTGTAGAATCACCGTTACGTCGCTGCACCAGCCGTTGTTGAGGTAAAAGCAGATTCCTCCACCCTTTTTACCGGAGAGCTCCGTGTCTCGGTCCGCTCGGAACAGCTGGAAGCCAGCGAGCTGGAGCGCAGAGTCTGGTATCGAGCCACTAAGCCATGATTCCGTGAAACACAGAACGGAGGATGAGGAGAAGTCTCTGTCTCTCCCACCAGCAGCTGGAGTTCGTCCAGTTTGTTGCACAGTGAGCGGACGTTGAGAGAAATATGCCCGGCAGCGCTGTACGAGATCCCCGCTCGTAGCCGCACGCGCTCCCGAACGTTTCCTCTCCGCCGGCGTTTCACCACGCGAAGGTGAGCACACCTTTTACAAAAATGTCCAGTAACTCCACAGAAGTTAAAAACGTTGGAAGTAAATCCGCTGGAGTTGTTCCCCTGATGTTCAATAGCTCTTCTCTGGTGTAAGAGCTCTGGGAATCCCAGCAGAAAACAGTATTTAAAACGAAAACAATAAAAAACATCGCGCACCAACACACCGAGGCGACCTTTCGCGGCGCCATCTTATGCCGAGATTCAAGTTCTTGACATAAAGGGCAAATAAACCCCAAACAGTCAAAGGCTCTTTTTGCAATGAAAAAAGCAACAACAACACGCATGTTTACCTTCATTAATCTGCCTCTTGCCACAGATGATATGACATCGATATTATCATATTTATTGAATGTTTATGTACCGTAGTTCTGTAACTCTGATAATCTGGTCACATGACATCTATTATTCTGTCCATCCTGGAGAGGGATCCTCCTCTGTCTCTTTTTTCCCCCTGAAAGGGTTTTTTCTGTTTCTTGGGGAGTTTTTCCTGATCCGATGTGAGGTCAAAGGTCAGGGATGTTGTATGTGTACAGATTGTAAAGCCCTCTGAGGGGAGTTTGTGATTTGTAATAAACTTCTAGAATGTGTTATCTCTTTGGACATTATAGTACATCGTATAGAATGAGTATATCATGTAGTCATCTCCTTATGAAGACGGTCATAACTATGGTCCACATTTTCTATACATTTTTCCAATTGATCTATAACCTCAACCAGAGCTTCCAGGCTCATCTCAGAAGACGGACATTACATCTTCTTACTTACTGCTGAGAGTCTTCACCGTTCTGATTGTGAAAGAATTCTCCAATCTGGAATGTTAGACGCCACGAGCAGTCAGTCTCCTCCGTTATCCATCAAATGAATACCTTTATATACATGTGTGTGTGTGTCTCTCTATATGTTTGTATGTGTGTGTATCTCTGTGTGTGTGTGTGTGTGTCTCTGTGTATGTGTGTGTCTCTTTTCAGCTGTGTGTTTGTGTGTGCGTCTATATGCGTGTGTGTGTCTCTCTTTTCCGTTGTTTGTGTCTCTGTGTGTGCCTATATATATAGATATATAATGTGTGTGCGTCTCTCTTTTCAGATGTGTGTGTGCTCTGTCAGCCTCTCTGGATTTAACATTCCTCGATACACACGCCCAATTTTCCCACTAAAACTGGTTCTGAGAAGAGACACTACCAGTGGGCTAGTTAGCTATTCTTCTGGAACAATGGTCGCAACATGTACTGTGCACGGTTCTTCCAAGGTTAAACAAATTGATCATTTTCAATGAGTTAGTTATTAATATTTTTGTTTTAGTAATAATGCCTGGTTGGAGAACTGTGGAAAGGCCATAATGACTTCGGCTGAATAGCTCGATGGTTAAAGGAAATTTCACCCTCTCCAATATTTGAATAACGTTTTTGTTGTAAATTGTATGTGGAAAAACAACCGGTATTAAATGGGAAGTAATTGTAACACAGCGCCATCCTCTGGAGGATGACGTCTGTTCAGTTTCTGTCATTCAATGTCACGAAAGTTGGCGAAAATTCATCCCGTCTCCTTATTTGGGTGTTGCAATATTAAAGCTAGAAAGCTCAAAGAAGGTTATGTTTTGATCGCCTATATTTATTTATTTGTATGCGTGTTACTCGCATAACTCAAAAAGTATTAAACCGAATCGCATGAAATTTGGTGGGATGATTGGTTATTATCCGGGGGCCATTTGATTAGATTTTGGGATCGATCGGGTCAAGGTCAAGGTCATGAAAAGGTCAAAGTCTTCTTGAATCGCATTAAATTTGGTGGGATGATTGGTTATTATCCGGGGACCATTTGATTAGATTTTGGGATTGATCGGGTCAAAGGTCAAGGTCATGAAAAGGTCAACATCTTCTTTTTACCTTAGCGCGGTCAATTTATATCCAATTGGCATGCAACTAATGCCAAAATGTTCATAATTCAATGCCCAATCTTGTGATATGCGAAGGTATGCGCTCTACCGAGTGGCCGTTCTCATTCAGTTTGTATTAGTTAGGATGATGGTGTTTCAGTTTGATTTGATTCATTTGGCTACAATATTGTTAACCTTCATTCTAGATATATATATTAGGGCTGTCAATCGATTTAAAAAAATTAACTAATTAATCGCACATTTTGAAATTCATTAATCGCGATTAAAAGTTGTTTTTCTTCTTTTTAAAGACAAAACTTCACACAGAGCTGTGTTTTCAAAGAGGCTCCTACCTATAAAGTGCCAGTGAGGTATTTAATATTGTGGATGATAAATTGTTTCTTCAGTGAAACACCCAGTTTAGTAAAAAAAAGTAGTATATTGAGACCCCATTGGTCCTGTCATCTTTAACATTAAACAGCAGCAGAACCAGTGGCCTTGGTAAACTGACTGACATTCAAATGTGTCACGTTAACCCTCTGGAGGCTGGGGGCATGTTCTCCATTTTACAAAAAAATTTAAATTCACCTTTTAAAGGTGTTTGCATATGACACATACCCCCATGTGTTCTACATCAAACATTCCAGAACAATCTCATCTCTATGCAATGAGGCACAATTGTCCTCGTGCCGTGTTCTCTGTCCTCTGACTGACAGGCTGCTAATGAGCCTCACCTGTGGTGGGAGGTCCTTTGTGATTTACTGAGTGTTCATTGGTTGTTTTTTTCGCAAAATGTTGACAGACAAACGGATTGACCAATCACGGTGAAGGTTTCGTGTGACGAGTTCTTTCCGCGCCGCGTCACCCGACACGTCGCCCCTCCGTTGCTCTGTGTATCAGAGGGGGAGACGGGAGGAAGGAGCGCAGGAGGAAACCCGACTGATTCATCCACGAGTTTAAACTGATTTCTGCTCCTTATTTTCGCGGAGAAATAATTGTTTTAAAAACGGAAACAGTGTGTAGACGACCGTGGGTCTCCGGGGCACAAAGGGACACGCACAACTGGGTTTGCCAGAAAGAACAATCGTTTATTTAGTCTCCAGCTCCCAGGACGCTGCTGCTCTGCTGCCAGGTCCTGTTCTCCCGCTCCCTCGCTCGCTCTGTCCCTATATCGGACAGAAAACACCCGTAATTTGGCGCAGCTGCGGTCACTTTGCCACCCCGGCACCGTTCCTCGAGCCACGCCCCCGCTTCCTCCCCCTCTGCAGCTGTGCTTCCGCACCCCCCTGCTGCCACATACCTCCACCGCCCGACTTAGGCCGGGGCAACATCCGGCCGAACCTACTCCCCCTCCCCCCCATGAGAGCGGGAGAGGAAATCGGCCACGACCATCTGTGTCCCCGGCCTATGGATCACCTTGAAATTAAAAGGCTGTAAAGCCAGATACCACCGAGTGATTCGGGCGTTGGTATCTTTCATGCGGTGGAGCCATTGGAGCGGGGCGTGGTCCGACCAGAGGGTGAATGAGCGACCCAGGAGGTAGTAGCGCAGGGAGTCGACCGCCCACCGGATGGCGAGGCACTCCTTCTCCACCGTGCTGTACCTGCCCTCCCTCTCCGACAGCTTGCGGCTGATGTACAGCACGGGGCGGTCAAACCCCCCTACCTGCTGGGACAAAACGGCCCCCAGCCCTCTGTTCGACGCATCAGTCTGCAGAGTAAAAGGGAGAGAGAAGTTAGGCGTGTGGAGGAGTGGCTCCCCACAGAGAGCTTGTTTTACCTTTTCAAGCGCCAACTGGCACTGCTCCGTCCACTGGACCGGATCTGAGGCACCTTTCCGGGTCAGGTCAGTCATGGGGCTGGTCAGCTCCGCGAAGTTCGGGATGAACCGCCTGTAATAGCCTGCCAGCCCCAAGAACTGCCTTACCTCTTTTTTAGTCTTGGGCCGCGGGCAGGCTGCGATGGCGGCGGTCTTGTCCACCTGAGGGCGCACCTGCCCGGCGCCCAAGTGGTACCCCAGATACCGTACCTCCCTCCGTCCAACTGCACACTTCCCCGGGTTGGCCGTCAGCCCCGCCTGCCTCAGGGACTCCAGCACCGCGCCCACCCGCTGCATATGCTCCGCCCAGGTGGTGCTGTGTATGATCACATCATCCAGGTAGGCGGCAGCATATGCCGCGTGCGGACGTAGCACCCGGTCCATGAGGCGTTGAAAGGTGGCCGGGGCCCCGAACAACCCAAAGGGAAGCGTGGTGAATTGGTACAAACCAAACGGAGTGGAGAAGGCCGTTTTTTCCTTAGACTCTGGCGACAGAGGAATCTGCCAGTAGCCCTTGGTTAAATCCAGTGTCGTAAAGAAACACGCAGTGCCCAGTCGGTCCAGGAGTTCGTCGACCCGGGGCATTGGGTAAGCATCGAACCGTGACACATCGTTCACCCTGCGATAGTCCACGCAGAACCGAATAGACCCATCCTTCTTGACCACAAGAACAATGGGACTACACCAGGCACTGTGGGACTCTTCTATTACCCCCATTTTCAGCATGGCCGCTAATTCCCGCTGAACCACTTTTCTCTTGTGTTCAGGTAACCTGTAGGGCCGCGACCGCACCGCCACGCCTGGAGGCGTCTCAATCTGGTGCTCTATGAGGTTTGTGCGTCCTGGAAGGAGAGAGAACACATCAGCAAACTGCTTTTGCAACCGGGCAATGTCTGTTTTCTGGGTCCCGGAGAGACGGTCTTCACAAAGGAGCGAGGCCGGATTAGTGGATTTTGGGACCTCAGGCCCCAGCTCCTCTCTCTCAGATACCGAGGACACCAGAGAAACCGACTCCGCCTCCCTCCATGCCTTTAGGAGGTTGAGGTGGTAAATCTGTGTAGCTCCGCCCCTATCAGACCGCACCACCTCATAGTCGCAATCCCCCACTGCCGGTGTGACCACAAAGGGCCCTTGCCACTTGGCGAGGAGTTTAGAGCTGGAAGAAGGAAGCAATACAAGTACCTTCTCTCCCGGTGTGAATTGTCTCAGCCTGGCCCCTCTGTTGTACAGCCGCTGCTGACGCTCCTGGGCCTGGAGCAAATTTTCACGTGACAGCTGACCCAGGGTGTGGAGTTTTGCTCGCAGGTCCAGGACGTGTTGGATCTCGTTTTTACTGGTGCTCGGCCCCTCCTCCCAGTTTTCCTTAATGAGGTCGAGCACCCCCCGTGGAGTCCTGCCGAACAAAAGTTCAAAGGGAGAAAAACCCGTGGAGGCCTGGGGAACCTCCCGTACTGCAAACAACAGAGCGTCAAGCCATTTATCCCAATTACGTTCATCATCATTAATAAATTTACGGATCATGGATTTCAAAGTTTTATTCAGACGCTCCACCAGACCATCGGTCTGTGGGTGGTACACACTGGTCCGAATAGACTTGATGCCCAGTAACCCGTAAAGTTCTCTGTGTTCTTGACATGAACTGGGTGCCCTGGTCAGTCAGAATCTCTTCGATTCCTACTCGGGAGATGACCTGAAACAGCGCCTGCGCGACACTCTTTGCGGAAATGTTGCGCAATGGCACCGCCTCCGGATAACGTGTTGCGTAATCCACGAAGACTAACACAAAGCGATATCCGCGTGCACTCCGGTGAAATGGCCCGATGAGGTCCATAGCGATACGCTCGAATGGAACCTCCATTAATGGCAGCGGGCGCAACGGTGCCCTCGGAATGGCCGGAGGGTTTACCAATTGACACTCCGGGCAGGACGCACACCAACGGCGACATCCGCCCGGATGCCCGGCCAATAAAATCGGGCCATTATCCGGTCCAGAGTTTTATCATATCCCATGTGACCAGCCATTGGGTTATAGTGAGCCGCCTGAAAAATAATTTCCGGCGGCTCTTTGGCACCAGCAACTGGGTGCTTTCCTGCCCTGTGTGAGTGTCACGGCTCACTCTGTACAGCCTGTCCTTAATCAATGTGAAGTGCGGATATGTCTGCGCTGCGTCAGGGCGCACCAGCTGACCATCAATTTGTATCACTTGGTCAAAGGCTGAGCGTAGAGTATCGTCCCGAGACTGCTCGAGTGGAAAATCTTCCATGGAGTGAAACTCGGGAGCCGGCGGAGTCTCCCGTGGAGGCTCCTCCGGTTCCCCCTCCCCGTCTGCAGTGTCGGACAACCTCGCGTCACCGCTGCGCACGGCGCACACATCGCATGACCCTGTCTGCCGCGAACGCACCCCCGCAGCGTTCCCCATTAATCTATTAAACCCCGGCCAATCGATTCCCAAGATTAAGGGGTGCGTAAGGTGGGAGCTAACCGCGACCTTTACGTTATGCTTTTTCCCCCCGTATCTAATTTCCACCGCCACCATAGGATATTCGTGAATGTCCCCATGCACACACCGTATTTTCACCCACGACGCCTCCACCAATGCCCCCGGTCGAACCAGGCTCTGGTGGATCATAGACTGCGTACAGCCCGAATCCACCATTGCCTGGTGTGTACCCCCCTGGATTCTTACCGGAACGCGGTACGTCGGTCCCGGACCTGGGGAAGAGGCTGGCGAGCCGGCAACCCGGATCACCTGGCCCACCTCCATCAACGGACACTCCCTCCGGAAGTGCCCGGGCTGCCCGCATCTCCAGCACTCCTGCCCTGGCGCTTGAAATACCCCCTGTGGGTCAGGAAGAGTACCGGGCCCGGTCGAGGACCCCGGCTCGGGGATCCGAGGGAGGGGTGTCGGCCACGGCGCCGGCCGTGACGGTTGCTGCGGAGGCAGCCTCCTTCGTTGGCCGGGTATCGGCCGGCCCGTAGACGGCGGCCGATCGCCATCCCCCTTCCCTGGGCCATGGACCCCCAGGTGGTCCTCCGCCAGGGTGATGGCGGCCTCCATCCCCCCCGGCCGATGGCAGCGGACCCAAGCCGATGTGCGGGCCGGGAGCCCGCCGACAAACTGCTCGAGGACGATCTGCTCCACCACCGCCTGCGCCGCTGCGGAGTTCCCGGGTTGCAGCCACCTGGCTGCGGCATCCCTCAGCTGCTGGCCGAACGCGAACGGTCGGTCCTCAGGCCCCAGCTTGGCCTCTCGGAACCTCCGTCGGTGGTCCTCCGGGGACAGCCCGAGCCTGTCCACCACCGCTTTGTGGATGTCCGCATACACCCGCCTGCCTGCCGGGGGTAGCCCTAGTGCCGCTGTCTGCGCCTCTCCAGTCAGCAGCGGTAAGAGACGGACCGCCCACTCGTCCGCCGGCCAGCCTCCGCCGTAGCCTCGAAGGTTTCGAGGTACGACTGTACGTCGTCCTCTGCCGTCATCTTCTGCAGGATTACCCCCGCCAGCCTTGAAGGTCCTGTTGGTGCCGGAGCTGCCGCTGATCGGTCGGTCAGCACCCGCTCCAGGGCCGCCGAGTGCATTTGGGCTTGGTCGTGCAGGGCCCCCAGGAATTGTCTCGTTGTCACCGCCTCCTCGCGCTGCATAACCGTAATCCTTTCCAGCATCTGCCCTAAGGCCACGAGCGGCTGGACCGGTGCCCCCGCCTGCTGAGCTTGCGTGTCCATGCTGCCCTCCTTAGTTGGGCTCCACTGTAGACGACCGTGGGTCTCCGGGGCACAAAGGGACACGCACAACTGGTTTTGCCAGAAAGAACAATCGTTTATTTAGTCTCCAGCTCCCAGGACGCTGCTGCTCTGCTGCCAGGTCCTGTTCTCCCGCTCCCTCGCTCGCTCTGTCCCTATATCGGACAGAAAACACCCGTAATTTGGCGCAGCTGCGGTCACTTTGCCACCCCGGCACCGTTCCTCGAGCCACGCCCCCGCTTCCTCCCCCTCTGCAGCTGTGCTTCCGCACCCCCCTGCTGCCACAGTGTCAAACCGTACTGCCGCGGTTTGAAATTCAGGGGAGTGAAAAAACTTCAACGAACACCGGAAGTAAACAAAGTTGCGTTAATTGCGGTAAAATATTTTAGTGCGTTAACGCGGCCAAATTAATCGCATAGATTAACGCGTTAACGCTGACAGCCCTAATATATATATATATATATATATATATGTGTGTATATATAGCTAAATGTTTGGTCTATTCTGTACAGAAAACTAATCTCCCCGACTCTGGTCTCTTGGCTTGGAGGGTTGTGATGTTTGATGTGATTCACTATATTTGTGTTATTTCCCGTCTTGCTTTACACCTTTTTCTTCCCTCACTCAATTAACAATATATATCATCTCCGTTTCTTGTTAGAATTTAAGTAGCTTTTCTCTTTTTGCATCTCCATTGTCTACGGCACGGCCACATAGCCAGAGCCTTCAGTTATCAAGCTCCTCCTCTTTTATGGAACCAGCTTCCACCTTCAGTCCTGGAGGCAGACAGTCACCTCATTTATGAGTAGACTTAAGACTTTCCTCTTTGACAGAGCTTATAGTTAGGGCTGAATCAGGTTCACCTGGTCCAGCCCCTGGATATGCTGCTATAGGCTTATAGGCTGCTGGGGGACGTTTTAGGATACACTGAGCACCTCTCTCCTCTTCTCTCTCTCCTTATGGATGAATTTTCATCTCTCAATCACACATTACTAACTGCTTCCTCCCCGGAGTCCTTTTGACTTCACGTCTCATAGGGTCCGATGATCCATCAGGCAGATAGATCCTATCTGTAAAAGTTTAGGGTTCAAAGATTCTGATTCACCCTCTGGGGACCATGATTATGCGCAGCAGTTGCCATAACGACGTGGGTAGTATTCGTTGAGATCACACACCCATCGTCATCCTAACCCCAGTGTAACAGAGGCCGAGTGGCGTGCAGTGTTTGGGTGCCGGGCTGCGTTTGATTCGAGAATGGTCCGTCAGAGGGAGGCCAGAGAGCATCACACAATAGGCGTGGTGTCACAAACACACACAGAGGGGTATGTGTGTGTGGCACACAGCCACAGTGTGAATGCGAGAGCAGATTCTGTGACTGGAATCTGTCGGATCAGGTAGGGAACACAACACGCGGCTCAATTTGATGGACCTTTTCAGTCTGGTGGATTTAACTAAGTTTAGCTAAGAAAGTCGAATAACAAAGCTCGACATTTCATCGGAGACAGGCCTGTGGGGTGTGGGTCTTATATGAGACACAGTCTCATATAAGGGGTACTAGAAAATACATCACTCAATTTGGGGGTTATGGTAAGTGCATGCAGAGACAACTAGCAATCCAGAAATGGACATGTTATTGGCGGTAGCCAATCGGGATGCGAGGGAGAGCTCGCCAGCTTCCATTCCCCGTATGGCTATTGAATGAAGTACTCTATTGGTCGCTGTCACTTTAAGGGCTTTGCATCTAAATTTGAATTAACTCACGATTCATATATTCATGAGCTACCTGCAAATTTAATAAATCTGTGCGCCTTCATCACACGCATCTGTTCCTCCATCCTTACATCTGTCGTCTTTCATTCTTTAATTTTGCGCAAGCAGTTTTCCGTGTTGCCATACAGGGTTCTATCATCTTGTAAAACACACCTTGTTTTACACAAGTTCAAAGTACACAAACAACTTTTTAGCTTTTGCCCTTCAAAACAAAAGTTTAAAATTAAGCATGAATTTAGATTTTCCGCTGTTAAGACCATTTTGTTTGGGCGGTGTGGCATGGCCATTTTTCTTGTCGGGGGAAACAGAAAAGGTTTGAGTGTAAACTGAACATGGTGTGTAGCAAGTAGACTTGCTGTGGTCCAACAATGGACTTCCTCTTCTATTGACCGATGCACCGTCATGATCACAGTGCCGTACAACGTCGCTCCTTTGCTGGCCGCTATATCCCCTGGCATCGTTTAACAACGGCTTTGAAACTCATTGATATGAGATCCACTTGTTTCAGAGATGCCTCACAGTCACCACACGGTACTGTCTCTCATTCTGATTTAGTCTGAACTCCAAGAGAGAAGGGCCCTGTATGTGACCCACCCGGTCTGACCAGACTTTTCCACTTGCTTTGCTTGTCCACTCTGAGCTGTGGGCTTCCTTTTTTCTCTCACTATTCTCATCCAGCTCCTCTGTGTGAGGAGTTAAAGTAGGTTAAAGAAACAAATGGATGACCACAGAGTCCCACAGCACACACACACATTCTTAAGGAGTTTGAGGCTGGAAGTAAATAATTCCTTTGACTCCTGTTACGGTTATTTTTAAGAATCAAATGAACTGATCTTCACATGATTAAGTTAAAGTCCAACGGAGCCGACCTACTCTCTTTATCCAGACGTCCGCAGCCCTCAGGACTATCTCCCCTTTGTTCAATTTCCTGTCAGGAGATGCAGTTGTGTCCAACTTCCTGTAGGATTGTGACATTTCCTGTGTTGTGGGGGGGGGGGGGCGCGTCTCTCGCAAAGGCTTTTTCAGCCGTTTGCAGCAACAGGATACAGGACGCCGGATCGGACGCGGTAGGAAAACGCTGCTTCAGCTCGACACGAGTTCACCGCTGACTCGACAACAAGTCACGATGCATCCTGATGTTAGCCACTGTCGTTTAGTATAGTAGCCATAGTAACAGGACATAATATGACGCAACACGCTTTCTGGACGATGGATTGAGACATCATAGGCTCTTCCAGCTCGTCACACTTGGCAACAGTCTCATCAAAGCTGGACTTGAGGGTCTATGTTCTGTACTAACTCGTAGACCCAGTCCCCCAATCAGATCATCTAGCACTGGGAACATTTCTTGATTAAAAAAAAAAAAAAAATCAGAATTCGATGATTACATCCAATCATGTCACCACTGTGGGTCTGTTACACAGCGGTCCCGAAAGGAGTGAATCCATACATTTGTATATGAAGTGGACGGAGTCATGGTGACATTACCTGTTGGTTTGAGGACTGCTGTTATGAAGTCTCAAGTCCGGCGATCTTTGATTACAGCGGTCGCCATGTTTGTTTACAGGGGTCGCCATGTTGTTTTGCAACAAATGAAGAGGAAGGACCGTATTTGAAATGCGGAGAAGTGATCTAGAGACACTGTCACTCACATTGTAGCCCCGCCCTAAAGTGTCCCCTGCTTTATGTTCTGTGTGACTCTAAATTACCATAATGTACTAAATGATGACATCATGCTGTATTGAAGAAGACTTGAAACTAGAGATTGAGACATAAACTCATGTTTACTGAGGGAATACATCAAGAGTAGTAGTCATTTACCGTATTTTTTGCACTATAGGGCGCACTTAAAAGCCTTTAATTTTCTCAAAAAACGACAGTGCGCCTTATAATCCGAAGCGCCGTATATATGGATTAATTCTGGTTTTGCTTACTGACCTCTAAGCGATTTTGTGTGGTACAAGGCGCTCACGGCGCTAAGTCAAAATGTTTTAGTACGACTTTGGTAAACTACAAAGCCGCACCGCTTGCAGCATTACGGCTACCGTAGCCAGGAGCGTCGCGGAGTAATACATACTGTGCTTCACCATAATATTACAGTGTGTGTATAAGGATCCCAAAATGGCACCTGTCAAAAGACACGCTTACGACGCGGACTTCAAACTCAAGGCTATCAGTCACGCAGTAGAACATGGGAATAGAGCAGCTGCGAGAGAATTCAACATCAATGAATCGATGGTACGGAAGTGGAGGAAGCAAGAAGATGACCTGCGCCAAGTAAAGAAGACCACACAGAGTTTCCGCGGGAATAAAGCGAGATGGCCACAGTTAGAGGACAAAATTGAACAGTGGGTTATTGAACAGAGAGCAGCAGGTAGAAGCGTCTCTATTCGACTGAAGGCAAGAGCGTTAGCACGGGACATGAATATCAATGATTGTATTTTACGTGTTACAACTGAATAAGGTTGGTAGTTATTGTGAATACGCTCATTAACGTTTGAATAATGTTGAGAATTATTGTGAACGCGTTTAATAAAGTTTGATCGACTGACTTATCTGACTGTTTTTTTTCCGCTTAATGCGCCTTATAGTCCAAATGCGCTTTATATATGAAAAAAGATCGAAAATAGACCATTCATTGACAGTGCGCCTTATAATCTAGTGCGCCCTATAGTGCAAAAAATACGGTATATAGACTTCTATACAACCAGAGGACACGCCCGATGGTGGCCAGGAGAGAGAATGCAACTTTAGCACATGAAGCATATACTTCTATAGACCCAGAAGAGTAGCCCCCTCGTGGTCAGTCAAAGTCAAAGTCAGTTTTATTTGTCAATTTTCCATATGTGCAAACATACAGAAGATCGAAATTGCGTTTCTCTTCTGTCCAACATAAAGTGAATTGTGCAACATATAGACAACATAGAGTGCAAAAATAGTAAAAAACATGTGAACATATAGACAACATAAAGTGCAAAAATAGTAAGAAACATGTAAACATATAGACAACATAAATTGTGCTAGCAGCATTCAGACATGTGAGTCTGAAAGAGGACGGAGTGGGAGGATGGGGAGAGAGTTCAGCTTCCTGACAGCCTGGTGGATGAAGCTGTTGGACAGCCTGGCGGTGTGAGCCCGGAGGCTCCGGTATCTCCTCCTAGAGGGCAGGAGGCTGAAGAGACCGTGTGAGGGTCACTCACAATCGAGGTCGCTTTGCGGGTGTTGTATATGTCCTGCAGGGATGGGAGGGGGGGGAGTGAGGCACCCATGATCCTTCCAGCTGCCTTCACTATGCGCTGCAGGAGAGAGAATGCAGCTTTAACACATAAATCATAGACTTCTATACAATCAGATGAGTCGCCCCCCTGGTGGTTATGAGTTAGAATGCAGATTTAAGACATGAAGCATATACTTCTATACAACCAAGAGGTGGTCAGGAGAGAGAATGCAGCTTTAACACATGACGCATATACAACCAGTCAAACCCAGTGAGTTCAAACCCACCATTGCCGATCACAGCAGTAGATGTGAAGTCAGTCCCAGTTTAAATCCCCTCCCGGTTTAACCAGGAAGGGCCTTGATGTCATCGTTGTGTTGATGATTTTTCTTCTCTGCCCCTCTGTGCAGGGAGTCCATCCCGAACCCTTTCCACCATGTCGCTGTCTGTTCGCCCCGCCAGGCGCCTCAACACCAGATCCATCACTAGGAGCCAGAGCTTCGCCGGAGTCAACACCTACGACAAGACCTACAGGTACACACACACACACACAGATAGATGCTGTGGGGAAGTACACACTCGACAGGACATCCCGTAAGGTGGAGCTGAAGAGACGGACAGTCTGGTGAGATCCTTTTCACTTCAACACACTATTGTTCATGTAACTGTATAATGACATTTATTGGTCCTCGTTACCAATCGGATTATTCATTAATACATGCTCCTTGTCATAACAATATTTCTCTTTATCTTGTCTGAGTATTAACCTTTCTCTCCATTATGTACCAACATATCATGAAACACACACCCAACTTAACTTGTTACGAAGATGAACTTGTAACTGGTCTAAGTGTAGTCCTGGTCCTCTTTAGCAGCGGCCCTCAACCTTTTTTGAGCCACGGACCGGTTCCCTGTCAGAAATGTTTTTCACGGACCGGCAATATAAATATGACGTCATAAATATGATGTCATCAAATCATACGACCGGCATAAAGTGCAAAAATACAACTCAACATTACGCTGAATTAGTGTGAGCCCTGCTCTTGTTTATTTGCAACGAGCCACTGAGACAACGATGCTGACGTGTGTTTGTTATTAGCGGTCTGTAGCGGTATGAAAACCAGAAGAGTTGTTATTTGAAATGTCCCTTTAAGGCCACCGTCATTTGCCATCTCGAGACGATCTTATTCTGGCTCGGACGGGCTCGATTCACCGGGTGTGTTGTTTACTAATGGGTCCCGGGTCTATTCTTGTACAGTCGGGTCTTTTGTGGTTGAAGTTCAGCTCGAACTCTTTTTAGAGCTTCTTCCACCCGGTCAATGTTTGAAACATGGCTAATATTCCTCTGTTAACTCGCCCAAAACAGTTGTCATTCCCCTGAAGTGACAGAGTTCATTGAGCAGGTTGAATATGTTTTAAGATTCTTTGTCACTGAAATGTACCGCCAGCAGAGGGTTCGGCGCGTGAGACTCGCCTTCAGTGATAAACCCGAACTTTAAAACTTTAAGACTCCTAAATGCGGCTTAGACGCACACACGGGTGTATCCGGTCCTTTTTCAAAATAAAATATCTTTCCGACTTTGATTTTTTTTTTAAAGTTTACATTATCTTATTCACTTTTTTTCTGCGGCCCGGTACCAACCGAGCCACGGCCCGTGGGTTGGGGACCACTGCTCTATAGGACCTCCATCAGTAAACAAGACCATCGGAGAGAAGATGGTCTGTTTCTATAGTTATGAAACACTACAACTTCAGTCCACAGGGGCAGTAGTAGCTTTAAATATGGACAACATGTTCCTGACTGGACTCAATCCACTGAGATGACTGGTACGCCACCAGTATAACCGTGGCCCAACATACTGCTCCTTCATTTCATAATGGATTACTTAGAATTAGATAATGCACAATGAAATACTTTAAATCAGTTTGCTCTATAAAAAAGTTAAACGGCATACAGAAGTTTCTTGTTTTACCAGCATACCAAGTTATCATGTTATAACTGTGTGTGACAACAAGAACATGTGTTCATGTACCAAGATAAGAGGACATGACTGCTGGTTAAAATAATAATGCTAATTGAGTATATAGCAAATAATCATCATAATAACACTTGAGTGAGTTTGATCCAGCTGATCTGAGGATGTCAGGAGAGGATGATGATGATGATGATGTTGCAGGACCTTGTCGGTGTTCGGCGCTCCGGTTCTCAGCAGGAAGCCCAGCAGAGCCAGCAGGATGTTCATCATGTCCAAGGCCAACCCACCGCCTAAGGTTCCTCAGCCGGAGCGACTGGACCTGGTCTACGAGGCCCTGAAGAAAGGCCTTAAGTGAGTACACACACACACACACACACACACACATCTTTGACACAGCACTAGTGACTCCTTCTCATTAGTATTTAGGTTCATGAGAACTTTCATGGGTTAACCCTAATTCATCTGTGTGTGGGTGTGTGTCTGTGTGTGTGTGTGCGTCTCTATATGTGTGTGTGTGTGTGTGTGTGTGTGTCTTTGTATGTGTGTGTGTTCTCTCAGGTCCTACCTGCAGGTCCATCAGGTGGACTTGGACAGCCTCAGCAGACAGATAAAAGAATCCAAGAGGAACTCCAGACTGGTACGTTCTGCATTACGAGTGAAAAGGGTTAACATACTTTTTCCATTGTCCCTGAATGCACCTGCAGGCAGATGGTTAAAAAAACATTCCCTTTTTTAAATTGAAGAAATATCCCAAATGTATCCCACTGTTTCAACCTGTGGCCTTGAGCATATGAGACGTCTTGTAGTCAACTTTGAAAATTCAAATCTTCTGACACAAAATATTACTTCACATAAAGAGTCACTAATGACCTCATCTTCTTTGCCTCTCCAGGGTTTCCTGTATGAACTGGACAAGGTGAGCCCCTGTCCATTCTTGCATAGGTACCTCTACTGCAGAGAGAATGTTAGACAGCTTTCTATTTCATCCTTCCTGACCGCCAGAGGTGGTGCTTAGCACTGGATATCTTCTGTCTCGCGCACACTCAGGTCAAGTATTAATAACAGCGAAGTCACCTGTGACGATTGCTGCGCTAACGAGAGCGTATCCGCTTGTTGCAGCTGGATGCTATACTGTCGCGACCGGCTTTCAGTGAGCAGAGTGTCCCGCTCAGGCTAACTAGTGGGATGCTAATGAGGCTATAAGTTGATACTGATAGCTCGTACATTTACTCCCACGACATCGCAGTTGTTATAGCTAGCAGAGTGTCTTTACTCAGGCTAACTTGATTCCACACTAATTCTGACAACTAGCTACCAGACTAGTGAATAGTGTCCTCACCCTCTCACCAGACATGCTGTTTCTAACCTGTGTTCACGTGACCAGTGTCCACAGTAGCGCAGAGCTCTCGCTCAGGCCAACTGGGAGGACACCAATAATTACAGTTACCATACTAGTGAAGAGGATCCTTGAAGAGAGCTGCCCTCTCCACAGGGCCAGGTTTTCACGGTAGCAGAGTGCTCTCACTTAGACTAACTGCTGGGACATCAGTAATCACTGCTACCAGTCTAGAGAGGAGAGTGTCTTCACTTCCTCTCACTAAGATGGGCTGTTTTCTAAACTGTCTCCACATAACCTGTTTCCACAGTAACAGAGTGCTCTCGCTCAAGTTTACTGGTAGGACACCAATAGTCACAGCTACTGTACTACTGAGGAGAGGTGTCGTCGCTCTAGACGGACTGTCTCTGTCCTGCTCCACAGGACCTGGGCCACAGTAGCAGAGTGCTCTTGCTTAAGCTACTGCTGCGACCCCATCAATCACAGCTACCGTGCTAGTGAGGACAGTGTCCTTGCTCTCCCCTCACAAGACGGACTGTCTCCGACCTGCTCCACAGGACCTGGACCACAGTAGCAGAGTGCTACCGCTAGGACCCCAGCAATCAAAGCTGCCATATGGGTAAGGAGTGTCCTCACTCCTCCCACACATATTAGGGAAGCAGGGTCCCCCCAGAGTTGTGGCTATGTTTAGCTCTGTGGGACCTGTATGGCCCCTCTCCAGCCTGAGGATGGCCATGACCTTTGCCCCTCTTGCCTTGGCCTCGAGTACCTGAGGGAGGGCCTCTCGGAAAAACCCATGCATAAACTGCGGCATTATACCTTACGCAATTAGGGCTGCTAGATTGGCCGAGGTGGAACACCTGGGGGGTGGGGTTGACCTCCCCCCTTCAGACCAGCCGGGTCTAACCCAACCGACCTGTTACAAACGCTGGCTTCCAGGAGCCGTCGGGGCTCCCCCAGGAGAGTTAAATCTGGCATGCTAGCTTCTAGAGTAGATTTGCTGACTGCAGAACTAGCTGAGATGAAGTCCATTCTCCTGACCCTCTACGTGCTTCAGTCCTCCCTGGTGCAGGGAGGACTGAAGCATCAGATCCACCCGCGGCTGATCCGTTCCCAAGGGAGGTCATTATCTCAGTGGCAGCTTCCACTAATCTCTTTACCATACCTGCAAACTTGTCACCTTTCGGCGAAATTAGCCATTTTGAAATCAAAATAGGTCATTCACGTGAAGTGTAGATCCGAAGAGTTTTTGTTTTGGGGTGGGGGGGGGGCAACTGGCCGGCCGGCGTTTATGAGATTGGAGTGAGACACGGAGAAAATATGATGTGGTGCTCTTCGCAATAAAACATCTTTGATGGGACGTGTCGCGTCTTGGCCAATCAGCGTTAAGATGTCGACAGCATTTGGGGGGTTCGGGTTACTGCTGTAATGTTGCACGGTGTATCGATACTAACAAAGTACCCGTACGTTAAAAACGATATGTTTTTGCATGTTTTTTGCACCGATACTTCATTAAAAGAGCGCTCCGTTAAATGTTGTCTGCACACAATGCGCTGCACACCGCTCACAGCGAGTGCTGTTAAGTCGCGGAGCTTTTGAGAAAATGTATATTTGATTTTATTACGACTGTAGATTAATATACCCGTATCGTATTTATGGTATTGTATTGAATTATAGTATCGGGTATCATGATATTTATGGCAGGTATCGTATAGAAGTTATAATTTTAGGATCGTGACAACCAGGTAGAGGCAGAACAGACTCACGGAACAGACTCACGGAACAGACTCACGGAACAGAATCACGGAACAGAATCATGGAACAGATTCAAAGTTCAGCAGAGCACACGAGTAAAAAAAAAAAGGAAGTTGGTTCATGAATGACTAACCATATTATATATAACTAGAACGGGCACTCGGTAGAGCGCATACCTTCGCATATGACAAGATTGGGCATTGAATTATGAACATTAGTTGCATGCCAATTGGATAAAAATTGATCGCGCTATGGTAAAAAGAAGATTTTTACCTTTTCATGACTTTGACCCGATCGATCCCAAAATCTAATCAAATGGTCCCCAGATAATAACCAATCATCCCACCAAATTTCATGCGATTCGGTTTAATACTTTTTTAGTTATGCGAGTAACACGCATACAAATGAATGAATAAATAAATAAATACACGGCGATCAACAAAACATAACCTTCCGCATTTTCAATGCGAAGGTAATGACAATGTAAAGTTGTTGTTCCTATTATTAGGGCCCGATCACTGAATTATTCAGGGAACATTTTTTCTTAAAATTGTTATTATTATTCTGATTTACGGTCAGAACAATCAAAAGACCGTAGTTAGAAAAGCTTTGAGGTGTCATCAAACAACGTGGATGTGGTGTGGCGACAAAAAAAAGTCACATGACCCCCCCAACACGGCAACTCCCCCTCCTATGTCATACATTGCCCTCTCAGCTTCTCTGCAACAGGCTACTATCGGCACTTCTGCCACCAGTTTCAGTGGTGCTTCACTGCAGGCGCTTGCACTTACATCAAGGGAACCTGTGCACCTAAGGCCCACCATGGTTCAGACCAGCTTGTGTGGCTGGGGAAGGCACCCTTGTTGGAGACATGTAGGAGCACCATCCATACTCAGGCATGAGAATCCCTCACCTTTCGGCGAAATTCGCCGTTTTGAAACCAAAATGGGTGATTTACGTGAATCGTGTAGATCCGAAGAGTTTTTGTTTTGGGGTAGGGGGGGGTCAATTGGCCGGCCGGCGTTTATGAGATTGGAGTGGGACACGGAGAAAATGTGGAGTGGGTGCTCTTCGCAATAAAACATCTTTGATGGGACGTGTCGCGTCTTGGCCAATCAGCGTCAAGATGTCTTCAGCGTTTGGTGGTTTAGGTTAGCTTGAATGTTAGACGCTACTTCTGCTGCTGTCGCGATGCACGGTGGAGCGATGCTAACAAAGTACCCGTACGTTAAGAGCGATGTGATTTAGCATATCTTTAGTATCGATACTTCATTAAAAGAGCGATCAGAGCGCACGCGCTGCTCCGTGTCAAGCTGTTTGCGCAGCGCACACAGCGAGGGGCGTTAAGTGGCGGAATTTTCGGCTTTAAAAATACAAATAAAAAAAGATGCCAGAAGTGAAATGTTTAAGTTCAGTCTGTAAAGTTCTGTAAATCTACAGCTGCTCTTCCTGATGAACTCTGTATCCTCTGGTCAGAGACTAACGGCCTCATAGTGTATCATCATTGATCAATGCTATGATGGCTCCATGTAGTTTCATTAATATCTTGCTGTATTAATACTAATATTACTGCCATTTGTTAAGTGTTGAAAAAGTTGGTAAAAAGTGAACCATACAGATATTTTATTTATTACTATTATAGATATATATACCAGTATCGTATTTATGGTATACTGTTTTTATGGTATTGTATCATGATATTTATGGCAGGTATGGTATAGAAGATCGTGACAACCAGGTAGAGGCAGAACAGACTCGAGGAACAGACTCATGGCTCAGCAGAGCACAAGACTTGAAGACTTGTTCACGCCAACAACAAAAAAAGGAAGTTGGTTCATGAATGACCATATTATTAGTGCTGTGAAAAATAACGCGTTATGATTAAATTACAGGATTAATTAGTTAATTTTGTTAACGCATTTAACGCATGCGCAAAATGAGCTTCCAATACACCTCTTCAATCTGAACTATGTCCGCTCTCATGCAGACGGTCGTGCTGTTCACCTTCCGCAGGTTCACCTACGGAAACCTTGTTACGACTTTTACTTCCTGTCGATCAGGGGTCTCAACACGTCGATCGCGACCTGCCAGTCGATCGCGGCGTAGTGTTGGTAGATCGCATGACATTAAAAAGATTGGCCCGCCCCCTGACATGTTCTCTAGAGCACATCTTTGTTATTTTATTAAACTAAACGTCTGTTGTTGATCGTATCTCCACAGCAGCATGTCATTTCTGTCTCTTCGCGTTGCGTTAACACTTATCGATCTCCGTCTCGCGCGCCGCAGAGCTCCGTGCGCGCGAGTTCACGGCCCAGTTCATGAAGAAAACCCACACAGTCAGTTTGCCTCAGCAGCTGCTAGAGGAAGACTATAGGCCTTTAGATTGTATCATGGTGGAGTTAATGGTTGACAAACAAGAGAAAAATGTTCTGTTTAACCCTCCTGTTACCTTTACATTTACTAACATATTTTACCCTCGGGGTCAATTTGACCCCAGCAATTAAAACCTCCAGAAAATTATTAGAATTAATATTGTTTCCCAAGTTTAAGTGTGAGGTACTTTATGTTTGTTTGTTGACTACCTAAATAGCCCTCTAAATAAATAAAAAAGTTGATATTTCTGATATGTTTGACACAGTGAAAAACATCCTGGGGTCAAATTGACCCCAAAGAACACCGACATTAAACATTGAATGGGGTCAAATTGACCCGAAAGGTAACAGGAGGGTTAAACATTCTGTTTAGGATGAAGATGTATTAATGTTCCATATGGAAGAAAACTGCTAAATAACTGCTGAGTTGCAGCACCATTGTATAGAAGAATGTATAAATGTATATATCCGTCTTTTGTCATAAATCTCTGTTTTCACAAAATATACCGAGAATTTCGGTAATATGTGATTAATCATGATTAATCCACAGAAATTTGTGATTAACCTGATTAAAAATTGTAATCGTTTCACAGCCCTACATATTATACACAATATTACTATTATTATAGTATTATAGGGCCCGATCACTGACTTGGTGTCAGAATGGAGGACCTATAGATTATCATACAACGTCCAACGTCGATGTTCGTGGAAGTCACCACCAGCACCCCCCCCGCGCGCCTATCCTCCTCACCTTTTTCACCCCTGACCCGTTTTCATGCCTGCATACTGTCCCATCAAATTGGGGTAGCTGCACTGTACAAGCTGGTCAGACCAGACAGCAGTTCTCTGGTCTTCGCAGGACCGTGTCCACACCCCGCAGACTCACATGTGCCACGTCTTGCCTTTTTCTCATGCTGAGCACAGCAGACGTCCTTCATGCCGTTTCCAGAGGGGATTGGTCTGGACACGTCTGTCGACTTAAAGGATGCCTCTTGTCAGGTTTCTATTATGCTTCACAGACGGTTCCTTTGTTTCGCTTTCCAAAGCCATTATTCCCAGGCTTCTTCCATTTGGACTTTCACAGGAGTTTTCACAATGGGTGTTACTGCTGCCCTGCAATAACAGGGCATGAAGATACTGTCATACCTGGACGATTTGGCTGATCTGTGCGCCATACCTGTTTAAGGCTGCACAGGACACTGCTCGCCCTCTAACTCTCACCCTGCCCGGTTGGGCCTCTGTGAACATAAAGAAGAGCTCTCTGAGCCATTTTAAGAGCATACACTTCATCGGTGTATCTCTGGACGCAGCCACTATGAGGGCCTGTCCGTCACTCAAACGGGTGGATGACATCCTCCGCAGCCTTTCCCTCTTCTGAGGGGGCGGGCGGTTGTCTTTCGTCCTCTTTTCTTTGCCTGTTGGGCAAATGGACAGCTGCATCAGCCATCTCTTCTTGGGCTTTATTTATTCAATTCAGTTTTTTTTGTGTAGCCCAATATCACAAATTACAAACTCCCCTCAGAGGGACAATCTGGACACATACGACATCCCTGACCTTTGACCTCACATTGGGTCAGGAAAACCTCCCAAAAAAACTGAAAAAACAGAAGGAGGTGGAAAGGCGAGGGGGCGGGGCATATCACCAGGGCCATGGCAGGAGGCCAGCCCACATTTAGAGTGCCTGGATTGGCCCATTGAGAGCATCTCAAGTGGACCAATGGGAACGTATGTGACTCTGTGCTTACCCCTGACAGCAAGTGAAGGTGACGGAGAGATACATAAGACGACTGGAGTTCCACCTCAGCAAGGTGAGACCACCGTGACCCCCTCAAACGAAGCCTCTGTCAATGGTACCTTTTAACTGGTTTTATATATATATCTGCTGTTGGGTTCGTTAATGAGTATCAATTAACAACACTGTGTGTTTGTGTTCCAGCCCTGGCAAGCACCATTAATATTGCTCAGTTTCAAGTGAACTTATTGCAGCTTATAGAAGTTAAAAATTATCTTCAAATCAAGTTTATATTGATCAATTGGATCAGAATCGGCCCTGATTCTTCAAATTCAGACCGAAACTCCATCATTTCATTTAATTACAGTAATGCATGTCTTCCATATTCTACCCGTCTCCAGATCGAGGAGCTGTATGACGCGTACTGCCTCCACCGGAGACTCCGGGACGGAGCCAGCAAGATGGTGAAGGCGTATACGGCCTCGCATCTCAGCAAGGAGGCCCGGGAGAGTTTAGCAGAGGCCAACAAAGGATACAAGGAGTACACAGAGGTGAAGCGACGAGGACAGAGGAGAGGAGAGGAAGTGGACTAGATATCAGGGTCCAAAAGTATTGTGGGAGAAGAGGACCATAATTGAAGAGTAGGACATTAGTGTACGATAAGGGAGTTTATTGTCATTGTGAAAACATACAACGAAATTAAGCTGGCGACTCATCATTCAGTACAGCAGCAACAGATCACAAAAACGTTTTGACACTTCTAATTTAAAACAAGACATTTAAAAATAAATAAAACATAAAACATAGCCATCAATGGCTTAAAAGCCCTGTGTTTTATGATGTATTTAGGTTTTATTTAGGATGTAACGTATCACAACTAAAGTGCTCGTTCATAAACTACAGCTCTGTAGTTCATATCTGTAGTGAAGGTTATTTTTATATATATATTTCTATTTAGGATGTAATGTATCACAACTAACGGGTTTGTTCATAAACTACAGCTCTGTAGTGAAGGTTATTTATAAATATATTTTTTTCTATTTAGGATGTAACGTATCACAACTAAAGGGTTTGTTCATAAACTACAGCTCTTCAGTGAAGGTTCCCTCTGGTTCTCTCTGTAGAACATGTGTTTGCTGGAGAGCGACCTGGAGAACCAGCTGGGAGAGTTCCACATCAGGATGAAAGGTAAGAATGACAAAAGTGGATCAATATTTGAGTCATTATATTTAATAATATTCCATTTAGATACGTTTTCAACCGTTTTGGCCTGAATCCTGTTTTCTTTCACATAAATCGGTCCACAAGAAATCCCTTAAAATAGAGAAAAATAAATGTTTGATGCTGAAAAATATTCCCGAGGAAGAACTAGCAGACCACTCCATTGTTGAAATGAACCATGGGAATGTAGGAGGCCATTGTTGGGCTGAACAATGCATCAATTCTTAGATCCAGTCCCGACGGGTCAATCTGCTTCTGTTTGTCTTTCAGGTCTGGCCGGATTTGCTCGATTATGTTCCGGTGACCAGTATGAGGTCAGTGATCTTTCTCTAAACACTCTAGACCAGTGGTTCTCAAACTGTGGTGAGCTACAAAGGCATTACAGGTGGGGCACGAGAGGAAATGCAGATTTTTTTATTTCAAGACCTTTATAGAGAACTTCACATATTACAAAGTACACAGACATAAAACTGTCAATTAAATAAAGAGCTAAATGCCTGTACTTTCGTGTAATTGTTTAAGTTACACCGTTAACGGGTTACGATGCGCATGCGCAATGGCCGACTCGCCATGTCTTACCTCCGTGAGATCGGCTTTCCTGCTGTTACCCTTCAAAACAAGAGTTCAACATTAAGCTTTGTTGAGAGTCGCAGTATCAATCCTGTTTTAAAAAGAGCTGTAGTGGAAAGCTCATTGGAGCGTATAATAATGATAAAACGTGATGACTTGCGCATATCTGCACTCCTTTTGTTTTGCAAAGGTTGCACGTTATTGTTGTTTTGAAAATATATGCAGTGTACAACTCAGTGAAACTCTTTTTTCCCAAATATTTGAACTTGGTTTTTTTTGTTTTTCACAGGTTGCACTGAATAGTTATTATCTTAAGAAGATATTCAGTGCAAAACACGTTAATTGCAGCCAAAATAAGCAATTCTTTGCCAAATGTTAGTTCTTTTTTGCACAGAAAGTACTGTATTTGTATTTTAAAAAGTGATTGAAAACTTGTTTTTTGTCTGATGGAGCAATCTGGTTTAATTGAAAGTGATTGCAAAGTAATTCTATAATTTGAAAAAGCACCAATGGAGGAGTCACAAAACGTTATTTCAATACAAATTCAGCATAGACCATTTAGTTACAATTTTGTTGTGGGGCGCGTACATCTTTCTTCCTCCGAAGTGGGGCGTGACAGAAAAAGTTTGAGAACAACTGCTCTATACACACATGCACAACGGAGACTGACGTGTGTGTGTTCAGATCTTCATGAAGTACGGTCGCCAGCGGTGGAAGCTCCGCGGCCGAATAGAGATCAACGGAAAGCAGGTGTGGGACAGTGAAGACATGGTATTCGTGCCGCTCGTCAGTGACTTCCTGTCTGTGAAGGTCAGTCTGTTTGTGAATAACTTTAGATTCATTTTGATGGATACGTATGGGTTCAGATCAGTCTCAATAATTGCAAATGCACACAGACTCACAAACGCAAACACACAGATTCACAAATATATTCAATTTACAAAGGCACGCAGAACGATTCACAAATACATTCCAATGCACACATAAATAAATGACCATATGTTTGTGGATCGCTACACATTTGTTTGTGGGTTCTTGAGACTCCCCTGCCGAGGCTTGATTTGCAAATGCGTTTTTTTCAACATAGACCTATCTGTAGCCAATCAGATATCGCCCTCATTTTCAAATCTTCGAATCTTTGTTTGCATTTGTGAGTCTCTGTGTGCATTTTCAATTATTGAGACTGATCTGACTCCATACATACTCGGTATACTTAAAGAGTTCCGGTAGCCTATTCATACCCATTGCTGTATGTTGTGTTGCAGACAGTATTGGGGTCGATGGTTGTATTCTTATAGGACCGGAATGATTAACACAAATCGACCTGTCGCACTATGTTTCTGTGGTCTACTAGGTGACGGAGCTGAAAAGCTTAGCCAATCACGTAGTGGTAGGGAGTGTTTCCTGCGAGACCAAGGACCTGTTTGCCGCCCTCCCCCAGACGGTTGCCGTGGATATTAATGACCTCGGGACCATTAAACTCAGCCTGGAAGTCACTTGGAAGTAAGTTTGGCCAACACTCATGTCCATATAGTGAGATGGATGCTGAGCACTTTAATATAAAGTGTTATTCATTAAAGTTACTGTGAAGAACCAGTCTAAGTTTAGTCCCGATCCTCTACGTCAGCGGTTCCCAACCACTGGGCCGCGGCCCTTTTCCGGTTTGTGGGGTCTGTCGATACCGGGCCGCACAGGACGAATGACAAAAGAGTGACTGACGGTGGCCTTAAAAGTATGTTTCAGATTAAAATCAAGGCAAAAGGCACGCTTTCATTTCCAACATCCTGTCTTTGTGAAGCGGGTTTTCTGCAGTGACCGTGACCAGAACTCAGTTACGCAGTAGACTGGACTCGGGTGTCGTTGTCTCCCATCACCCCGAGACGGGACCGGCTTGTTGCAGAAAAACAAGCTTAGGGCTCCCACTAATTTTGCGTGATGGAGAGTTGTATTTATATGCACTTTATTTTGTTTTAATGCAGGTCGTATGAATGTATGACATCATATTTACTGCCCACATCTGTGAACATATGGTCTTATAGCCGGTTGGTCCGTGGCACAAAAATGGTTGAGGACCACTGCTCTGTATGACCCACATCAGAACACAGACCAGGTCCACCAGAAACTCCTTCAGCTCAGACTCCAGTTGAGACCAGCCCACTGTGGACAGATCCAGATAGGGCCTTAGACCTGCAGCCAAAGCTCCAGGGGGAGGAGGAGAGCTCAGCTCCCGGGCCCAGGACCAGGTATCGCCGGGTCTGCCGGAGACTAGGAAGGCACCGGGGAGAACCAAGACTGAGCCAGGCCGACTTTGAGACCCAGTAAAAAAAACAGTAACAAATGAGATGTTTTCTCAAGGGATTGTGGTTCTCGCAAACGCTTCCTCGGTAAAGTCGTTGTGGCTTTAAATATATTGAATTTGTATTTATCTCGTCATTTATCTTCCCCATCCCTGTATCTCTCTCCGTCAGTCCATTTGATAAAGATGACCAGGGATCAGTGGCGAGCACCGTCAACAAAGCTCCAACTGTCAGCAAGAGAATCTCCACCATCTTCAACCAGAGTCCTCCTGACACGCCATCTTTACGCGAACAAGCCTTCTACGTGAGTTCCTTTGTGTTCTCCTCGTCTCTCTTTCTCCACTTATGAGTCTGGAATATTAAGCTAGAAGTTGCTGGTATTTTGTATATTGCTGGTATATTCTCTGGAGGAGCTGACGGAAGACCACACATCTTCTTGACATCGACTGTAATGCTTGTAGTTTGTTTGAAGACAAGAAGCCAAAACGTTCTCCTCATAGAATAGATGGGTAGAACTGGCCGTGTCCTCTCAGAGAACTAGAGTTCAGAGAACCACCAAACCACTTTGCCCTTTTGTTCCACCTGCTGCTACGTTGACGTGCAGTCTCTGCCTCGAGGCGTGAATATGCGGCAGCACTGGCCGCTGCTGGACATTTTCAGAGACACGCTTAGCCAGAGCTGCTCCTGTCGCGACAGCTCGCCAACCAGACCGCCCAGTGCAGTAAGTCCATACGGGGAATGTAAGAACACAGAGCCCACTGGTGTAGTGACTAGTGGTGCAGACACCTAGAACACTAGTCTCCCTTTGTCTCTGTGTGGTTTCATGGGAACATGTGTGCAAGGTTTTCAAACATCCCTCCAGCTCATTTCACTGGTTGATAACAGGAAGTGGAAATCTGTCGCTCTAGTGTTTGGTCACACTGAAGATTTGCATACATATGACTCCCCACTGGCCTGTAGTTCCAATTACAACCTCCCCATAGAACCCTGACGGTACTTTCTGATGACGAACCCTTAGAGAGTCGTGTACCTGTAACTCTGTATGATGTGAGACAGACAAACAAACCTCCAGGGGAAGTTGTGTAGAAAAGAAGAAAAAAAGGTGAATGGTTAAAAAAAACTGTCAATGTTTACAGACTCACTTTCTGATTCAGCTTACAACCAGGCGGCAACCTCCGGTTCTGCCGAGTGAAGTCAATACGGAAGTGTCTTAAACCTGCATTCTCTCTCCTGACCACCAGAAGGCGACTCTTCTGGTTGTATAGAAGTCTATGCTTCATGTGTTAAAGCTGCATTCTCTCTCCTGACCACCAGGGGGGTGTCTCCTCTGGTTGTATAGAAGTCTATGCATCATGTTTTCAGGCTGCATGCTCTCTCCTGACCATCAGGGGGCGACGACTCTGGTTGTATAGAAGTCTATATATATGACTCTACTCCTCTCTTGATTTATTCCCTCAGTAAACATGAGTTTATGTCTCAATCTCTAGTTTCAAGTCTTCTTCAATACAGCATGATGTCATCATTTTGTACATTATGGTAATTTAGAGTCAAACGGAGCATAAAGCAGGGGACGCTTTAGGGCGGGGCTACAATGTGAGTGACAGGTCTCTACCAGAGACATACACGGTGTCAAAATATCGTAACTTCGGTTAATTGGCTGCAAAAAAACATCATGTCCAATAACTATCCAAGATAGATAAAAACTCTACAATTCAATTCAATTCAGTTTATTTGTATAGCCCAATTTCACAAATTACAAATTTGTCTCGGAGTGCTTTACAATCTGTACACATAGACATCCCTGCCCCAAAACCTCACATCGGATCAGGAAAAACTCCCAAATAACCCTTCGGGGGAAAAAAAGGGAAGAAACCTTCAGGAGAGCAACAGAGGAGGATCCCTCTCCAGGATGGACAGAACAATAGATGTAATGTGTACAGAAGGACAGATTTAGAGTTAAAATACATTCAATGAATATGACAGTGTATGAATAGTTCATAGGAGGCATATTCCACGATGGAGACCTCCACGATCCATCAGGCAGATGGAGTTAGAGAGGAGGTGTGGGCGGAGTCTCAACAGTGGGCGGAGTCTCAACAGGACAGTGGCGTAGTCAGGAGCAGGAATTCCATGACCCAGACCTCGATGATCCATCAGGCAGATAGGATCTATGTCGTCTCATAGGGTCCGATGACCCCATGAGACGTGAAGTCACAAGGACTCCGGGGAGAAAGCAGAGTTAGTAACGTGTGATTGAGAGATGAAAATTCATCCCTAAGGAGAGAAAAAAGAGGAGATAGGTACTCAGTGCATCCTAAAACGTCCCCCGGCAGCTATAAGCCTATAGCAGCATATCAAGGGGCTGGACCAGGTGAACCTGATTCAGCCCTAACTATAAGCTCTGTCAAAGAGGAAAGTCTTCAGTCTACTCTTAAACGAGGTGACTGTGTCTGCCTCCCGGACTGAAATTGGAAGCTGGTTCCATAAAAGAGGAGCTTGATAACTAAAGGCTCTGGCTCCCATTCTACTTTTAAAGACTCTAGGAACTACAAGTAGTCCCGCATTTAGTGAGCGTAGCTCTCTAGTGGGGTAATATGGTACTACAAGCTCCTTAAGATATGATGGTGCATCACCAATCAAGGCTTTGTACGTTAAGAGAAGAATTTTAAAAGTGATTCTTCACTTCAGAACATTTGTCCACAAACCAACGGGTGACGTCACGAGGACTACGTCCACTTCTTCTACAGTCTGTGGCTCATACCTGCTGTACTATGGTTGTGTGAGCACACTTTTGTGTGCAAGGGATTATTGCACACCAAAAAAATGTGTTGCACTCATTCTGGAGCATAGTTTTTTACCAATGGGGTCCCTGAAGAGAACCACGATGCCCGTTATATGAACTGAAGATAATTAAAGAATATTTGAGCTGTCGTTCCATTTGACCCCAGCTTTCCCTCAATGTTTGCTTTTTGATGCGTGAAGGATCAGCAGAATCTTGCACAGTGGAAACAATCAAGAGGGACTAAGTAAGTGAATGGCGGGAAGCGGCCGGCCGGGTTGCCGAGCGGCTCACTGAATGTGCAGCGTGGCGTTGGCCAGTATTATTACCCTGCTCGCTGTTCGTCTGTTGACCCTCAGGGCCCGGCTCCAGGATAGAAGTGAGGCCTTCCGTTTGTGTTGTTTTAGTCCAGTAGCCTCCAGGAGGTTCCCTGTCGTTCCTCTTACCTGGAGTGATGAATGGTTCATAATCCAGGTGGTTTGCCTCTATGACACTCTGCTGAACATCCTTTTAAGCTCCTCCCACATTCTCATCCGTCCAGCCTTTTAAAACCGCGCTGCTCTCTTCTAGAACATGCTGCGCCGCCACGAAGAGGTCGACAACGGGACCGCGTGGTCCAATTCATCAGAATCTTCCGATGACTCCTCCAGTCCTCGGCTTTCTGTGGGGGGGCTACGCAACTCTACACACCACAAGGTAACGCACCAACCAACAGGCCTCCCCTCTGCTTTGGTACGTGTGGATGTGTAAGTCAGCAGAAGGGAAGGGCCTGAATCTAAAGCCACGTACATGGTGATCCATGCAGTCATCAAGCTTTGTCCTCTTCCTCTTTCTAAGTTCAATTGTGCAAGAAATAAGTCAAGTATTAAAAGCATTATAAAGAAATGGAAGGCTTAATATCCTGTAAACTATTTGATTCGTCTCAAAATATGTATTGAAATGCCGATTTTTGTTAGAAACAAGAGGTCTTAAAAATCTGGAAGAAACTTCTTTGTCTAAGACAAGTAGTACTTTTATTAGAGAACCACTTATTGGAAGTCGCTTTGGATAAAAGCGTCTGCTAAATGACATGTAATGTAATGTAACCATGTGGAGCACTTCCTCTTGGGCTGCATTCTTGGTTTCCATTGACAGACTGTACCCATGTCTGTCCTAAACCAGGTCAGCCATTGAAATGATGGCAGTTGTTACACAGGGATTAGGATTCATTGTCATGGCACAGGTATAAAGATTTGTCTTATGTCTGGGGGATTTCCGGCTACACCAGCTGCTTTACAGGCCAGACTTCAGGAGTTCATGCTTCAAGGATGGGTTATCATTCTTTGTCCATTACAGTTTCGACTAAAAGCCAACGCTAAAGGAAGGTCTGGCTCCACACAATGTCATTAAACCATCACAATGGTCTTGGGGCGGGGCTAAGCACAATATGCGAAATAGTAAGTGCAGTGTATGTTTGTCCATTATTTCATTTCATCTTTCCTAATAATTTAAGGATAATTCTGAGACCAGACCAAAACAACCAAGCCAGCCCATTGGTTCCCACATATACCGTCTACACCATGGGTGGGCAATTATTTTTCCCAGGGGTCCACATGAAAAACGGAAAATATTGATATAATATTGAATGTGTTTACCCTTTGCTCTAGGGCTGGGTGGTATACCGGTTTCAGATTTACATAATACCCTAACTCTCTTAACAGGGTAAAACACCACAACACAAAAGCTTGTTACACATAAACAATTTGTAACACTAATAATTGTACATTTATAAAATTAAACTGCCGAACTGCATGCTGGGTACAGCTCGCCCACTATCACAACAAGAAGAAACTCTGTGGCTACATAACAAAATCGAAAAGAGCGATGCAGGAGGAACGACGAGAGACAGAGATCTCGGATGGTTCCATTTGTTTTTCTTATTCAGTGAGAGAAATGTAATCTCTGCTGGGCTTTAATAAGTGTATCAGAGTCCAGCTGAATGTCTGAGGTGGCACAGAATGTCACAGCTGACAGATCATCATGCAGAGCTCCTAACTTGGACGAGTACTTTCGGAGGTGATCAGCTTATGGTGTGACTTCTTTCAGGGTTTGCATGTGAGTGACAGTGTTGGTCTCCAGTTGGCTTGAAAGAAACTGCAACTTTGTCATGAAAGCCTTTTCCAAGTTCTGCATTTCATGAAGAAAAAGGCCCTTGCCTGCAGTTTGGTGTTGAGTTCATTCATCATTGCAGTCACATCCACAACAAATGCTAAATCTGCCATCCAGTCCCCATCTGAGAGCTCTGGGATGTCTTTGCCTTTCTTCTCACAAAACTCACGAATCTCTGCTTTCAGGTCCCAAAATGTCTTCAGCACTTTGCCCAAGCAGAGCCATCTGACAGTTGAATGATAACCAATGTCACCATGTTCAGTGTCATGCTCCTCCAAAAGCCAAACCAACTGTCTGCGATTTAAAGCTTGTGCCCTGATGAAATTGACTATTTTAGTCACAACATCAGTAACATGGCTCACTTTTAGCACAACACATGCTGATGTAAAATATTATGTAAAAATAAACATTTCTGCTCTGGGTCGATTTCTGTAACTATCTTGCATCCGTTTAAAAAGTTCAACATTTTTACCCGTAAGATTTGGACAACCATCGGTTGTGACACCTGCCAGTCGGTACCATCTCAGTGCCAGCTCGTCCATGCATGCAGTAACCTCCGTGAACAGATCGCCCCCCCGTCGTCGTCCCTTTCATTGACCCCAACTCTGCCAACTCCTCCACAATCTTTAAGTCTTTCGTTATCCCACGAGAAAACACAAGTAACTGGTCTGTGTCACGGACATCACAGCTCTCGTCCAAAGCTAAGGAGATATTTGCCACCTTACGTTGCAGCTGAAGCTCCAGATTCCCCGCGATGTCCTCGATCCTTCTCGTCACAGTTCGCCTGGACAGCGGGGCTTTCTCAAATGCTTCTTTTTTTTCCGGGGTATATTAGCGACGCAGAGTCCACCAAGCACTCTAATGAACTCCCCCTTTGAGAATGCTTTGCTGTTTTTCGCGATTTTGTGTGATATCACAAAGCTGGTCTTGGTTGCTGCACCACTGTGAAGCTTCGTAAAACAGCAGTGTTGCCTCTGTAGCTTAGCTAGCAAAGCTTCTGATGTCCGTGCCCGTTCAGCATCGGTCAAGCTTTTGTATGTCCCCACATGTTTTTTATTGTGATGTCGATTCAAATTATACTCGGCAATCTGCTCTCCGCTAACTAAACATACAGCTTCGCCTCTGATTTCAGTCAATAAATACTTGTCGGTCCATATTTGGTTGACAACCCGGCATTCGGCATCAACCTTTCTTTTTTTAGCATGAGCGGATATTGTTGCTATCTTGTGACGAAGTAACGTCAGGTAAGTAACGTCAGATAAACTATAAAATATATATTCAATGTATAATATATTTATAAAATATATATAAGCAACAAAGTTTTAGTCCACAAGTTAGGTAAAATTAGAAAATACGAAAATACTATAACAACTCTGCTGTTATGTTAAAGTTAAATGCTGTACTGTACAGATGCGCTGCAATTTCTTACTGTTCGTGTGACATTAAATGTGTTTGAGAACAGGCACCGGGTGAGGGACACACACACAAGACGCAATTGTGTAGTTTCAGAACGTATGTCGTGGAGCGCGTGGAGAGCCTGCTTAAAACCTATTTATTTTTTTGCTGTGGTTCGGGCCGGCAGTAAACCAGTTGCAGTTCAGTAATAAAGCAAAGTTTAGGGCCCAGTCAACGTCAGCCCGCGGGCCGTATGCTGCCGTGCTATGCCCAGGTTCACAGATGTGTAGTTTAATCATTAATGAAGGCTCTATTATTTACCAAACCACCGTTTTCATGAAACATTAACTTTGATTTCATTATTAATTTACTGGTGTGTACATATTTTGACGGTATATTATGTGAGAAACAGAGTTGCAACACCAGCACTATCACCTCGGCTCCACATGGAGTTCATATTGGGAGATGTAATACAACAATAGATATTCATTACAACAATATCAGCTTTTCCATTACTTACAATTTATTTGTGTCTCTAACTTATTCACCCTGAACTCTCAAATTAGTGTGCTGCATTTGAAATTCAGAACATATCTCACATGGCTCTAAACACAGCGACAGCTGAGCAGATAACGGTGCTAACGGAGCCAACAGCGCAGACAATTAGAACCGCCTCTCTGTAGAGTTGAGGATGTGTGCCTCATTTGGAACGCCGAAAATACAACTTAATATTAATCTTCATCAGTGGTCTGGTATCCCCAAAAGGACCCAGAAACGGGGAGTTCGTCACACTTTCGTCACTAACTACGTCCACGTCTCTCTCTCGCTCGCTAGTCGGTGGTGGTAACGCCAGACATCCAGCCAGCTGCGAGCGGGAGCTCCTCCCCGCAGCCCGACATCTCCTCAACTCCAAACTCCACCCACAAAGTCAGCAACATCAGGGGGGATCCCAACACATCCAGAAACCGAACGCAGAGCGACAGGTGGAGTCTGATTTTGGTTTCTGTGATTCTTTGTTGGGCGGAATTAATTGAAAATGTACTTCACAGTCTCGTAGATTAAAGTTCTTGGTATATAGCGTGCATATTGATATTAACATTAAACTAATACTCATACTGCTTTGCAGGGAAGAGGAAGAGGGGGCGGTCACTGTGATGACTAGCCCTGACGGCGAGGAAGATGACGCAGGGAAACAGTCTTCCACGATGGCAGATGGGGCGACGACCATCGGCCACGCCTCCCGGAGCTTCTCGCGGTCTCTCAGCCACATCAGCGAAAACAGCGCCGACGGTGTCATGGTGACGGACAGGTCAGCCGACTCCGGGGAGGCAATGTCTTTGGCCTCGGGGCTGTCCGTCAACGACATCGAGATGGAGCTGCCCGGCAGAACTCCGCCCAGCGGCATCGCCTCGGACTCCGACATGTCACAAACCGGGCTCATAACGCCCGACGACGTCAAGGATCAGCACAGGAAGCAACTAGACACATCCGTCACCGTCCCGTCACCCTCCCCTCCCAGGACTAAAGCAGTGGACTCTAACACTCCATCACAGATGAACACACACCCACCGCCAGAGAGCAACACGCGCCCAGAGAGCGGCGACGTGTCCTACATAGCCCGGTGGGTGGTGGTGGAGGAGGAGACTGCGGCGGCGGGAGTAGACTGTCTATCCGGAGAGGGAGACGGTCTGGTGGACAGTGGGCTGGAGGACGCCCTCACTGCTGTGGTTTCCTCTATGGATGATTACCGAGGACAGTTCCCCGAGTTACAGCTACTGGAGCAAGAGCTGCAGCTGCTGCAGGTCACACTGAAGGTGAGCACGGAGCACCACAAGTAGAAGTAACGACACTTTGTTTACCTAATGTGGATGTGAATGACATCATTTCAACCCTGGATGGTTATCCTCCGGTAAAGGTGCATAAACAGTGGTTTATGGTCAGGATGTGATGTCACAATATCATCTCCCGATTACATAAATCTGCTACATAAGTGTGATCACACAAATCCCACGTTATTATTTTGGACAATAAGTCACAATAATTTGCTTTATTACATTCTCCCATTTGGCAAATCAGATATGCATGGACCATGTTGTCAGAAAGTAAACGTAGAGTGTCAACGTGTGTCGTAAACTTCGATCCTTCCAGTACAGACTCCCAGAGGTCAGCTGTGAGCCTATCACATTACATCAAGTCAATAACATTACACACAGGGACCAATCATGTTTTAATCTCAATCAAAGATTGTATCAGGTAACTAACTTTGGGTACTTAGGAGATAATGATTCATTCCATTCCATTATCCATACGGCTTATCCTTCTTTAGGGCGCTGGAGCCAGAGATAATGATGTGAGGTTTAATCAAGGCAATCTGTGGTTGAAACATTGTATCTGGCATGTCCATATATACACTACCGTTCAAAAGTTTGGGATCACTTAGAAATGACTTTATTTTTCAAAGAAAAGCACTGTTTTTTCAATAAAGATAACATTAAATTAATCAGAAATACACTCTCTACATTGTTAATGTGGTAAATGACTATTCAAGGTGGAAGTGTCTGGTTTCTAATGAAATATCTCCATAGGTGTATAGAGGCCCTTTTACAGCAACTATCACTCCAGTGTTCTAATGGTACATTGTGTTTGCTAATCGCCTTAGAAGACTAATGTCTGATTAGAAAACCTGTGCAATTATGTTAGCACAGCTGAAAACAGTTATGCTGGTGATATAAGCTATACAACTGGCCTTCCTTTGAGCTTGAAGTTTGTAGAACAAAATTAATATTTCAAATATTAATCATTATTTCTAACCTTGTCAATGTCTTGACTATATTTTATATTCATTTGATAAATAAAAGTGTGATATTTCATGGAAGACACAAAATTGTCTGGGTGATCCCAAACTTTTGAACGGTAGTGTACATTCACTTTTTTTTCACTTTTGGCTACTTTTCTGCGCCTCTTCATCAGACTTCATACACACCGTCACAGAGACACGTGGCAGTGGTTGAAATATTTACCTCTGAGAGGGTTATTAGTGGGAAGTGTCCAGCCTTAAACTAATTGCTAGCAAGCGCTAATGCTAATAGCTGGGATACACACACCCCAGCCTGGCATGTAAACAGGGACTCATACTGTACTCTGTCCCCATAAGACTGCTTTTGCAGCACTGAGTGGTATCATCTGGAGGATGTAGTGTGGCAGCGTATCCTCCTATTATAGCAGCTAAAAGTCAACTCAGTCTTTTCAAAATAAACTTCCGTCTTCACAGGAAATAACTTGTTGAGGTTTAGCTATGGACTGTGTATAGGAAGTGGGCATGTCTATCGTGTGTGTGTATGTGTGTGTGTTTGTAGGGCGGTAGGCACAGCCGGTTGCCCAGCGTGGTCAGCCTCACCGTGGAAACGGCTCTGTGCAGCTTTGACTTCCTCAACACGTCTGACGGGGAGGAGGAAGAGGAGAAGGGCAACAGGAGAAAGAGGAGTGGCAGGTCAGTGCTGACTCATGAACTGTGATGTGATGATCTGACTACATGATGGAGAGAACCCTCCAGAGGAACAACCCTTTTCTTTTTACCTTTCACTGGATCAGGTCTGTTTACCAATTGTATTACACATATTATTATGTCCCTATCAGTCGCTGCACACATTTTTTTTTAAATAGTGTCCAGGTTGAAAAGTTCCATCCTTAATGTTGTGGTCAGATTATTTTATGAATGGCTTCAGATGTGATCCTGGCTATAATCTCTCTGCTCATTGGTTCGCTGTTACATCTCCTGGCAGTAAGGAGGCTTGCTGCCATCTAGTGGAGCCAGGTTGTAACATCACTCTGTTGATGTTGAGAGAGAAAGCACTGCTTTCATAACTTCCTCGAAATAACACAACGACATTGAAACTCGACTTCACAAAGATTTATTGTTCTTGCCCTGTTGTTTTATATAGTATCTCATCCCTGTGGAGATTATGATACCTGAAGCTAATGATGTCATCTCATTTCTTGCCTATAAGGGGACTCATTCATACACAAGACGTCGTCTTAACCCTTGTGTCGCCTTCGGGTCAATTTGACCCGATTCAATGTTTAATGTCGGTGTTCTTTCGGGAGTCAACAAACAAACATAAAGTACCTCACACTTAAATTTGGAAAACAATATTAATTCTAATAATTTTCTGGAGATTTTAATAGCTGGGTTCATATTGACCTCAAGGGTAAAATATGTTAGTAAATATAAAGGTAACAGGAGGGTTAAACGTTGAATCGGGTCATATTGACCCGAAGGCAACACAAGGGTTAAGGCTAAGATTATTATCTAATAGTTTTAGAAGGTTTCTAAAGTTGTTGTTTTTTTACATTTTATAATTGCTTTCTAGTCAGAAATCATATTAATTCTTCACTTCCATCACTCACACCGGATCAAGAACGGTTCTGACCAAACACCCATTGAGTGGAGATGCTGCCCTGTGGGCGAAGCTACAGCTCACAGCCATCTTTAATGCAAACGGAATTCATTTTAAATACTGAAATATTTTCATTCACATAAATGTCTGTTAAGTCACTATATTTCACTGAAGGCAGTGACATAAATGTGATTGAGCCAAAATGGCCTACAGATAAAAGTATTGCAATATTTATATATTTGCAGTATTATGAACTGGGTGTCTGTACAGGACTGTCTCAGAAAATTAGAATATTGTGATAAAGTTCTTTATTTTCTGTAATGCAATTAAAAAAACAAAAATGTCATGCATTCTGGATTCATTACAAATCAACTGAAATATTGCAAGCCTTTTATTCTTTTAATATTGCTGATTATGGCTTACAGCTTAAGAAAACTCAAATATCCTATCTCTAAATATTAGAATATCATGAAAAAGTATACTAGTAGGGTATTAAACAAATCACTTGAATCGTCTAATTAACTCGAAACACCTGGAAACACATTTTCAAATGTTTGATTTTGTTTTGCTGTTATAAATCTTTTTTTTTACTTGGTCTGAGGAAATATTCACATTTTATGAGATAGGATTTTAAAGTTTTCTTAAGCTGTAAGCCATAATCAGCAATATTAAAAGAATAAAAGGCTTGCAATATTTCAGTTGATTTGTAATGAATCCAGAATGCATGACATTTTTGTTTTTTTAATTGCATTACAGAAAATAAAGAACTTTATCACAATATTCTAATTTTCTGAGACAGTCCTGTATATAAGAAGTGGACATCTCTGGATTTCTGTTATGAAGCCTTGTGTCGTCATTTTGGTCCTCGTGTTCGTGTGAACAGAAGTGACCATCTTAGGACTGGTGTCGCCTGTCAATCACAGTAGCCCCGCCCTAAAGCATTACCTGCTTTATGGTCTGACTCTAAATGACCATAAAGTACTAAATGATGACATCATGCTGTATTGAAGACTTGAAACTAGAGATTGAGACATAAACTCATGTTTACAATTTTTACTGAGGGAATAAATCAAGAGAGAAGTCGTCATTATATAGACTTCTATACAACCAGAGTCGCCGCCCCCTTTTGGTCAGTAGAGAGAATGCAGCTTTAACACATGAAGCATAGATTTCTATACAACCAGGAGTCGCCCCCTGGTGGTCAGGACAGAGAATCCAGCTTTAACACATGAAACATATACTTCTATACAACCAGAGGAGTCGCCCCTTTTGGTCAGTAGGGAGAATGTAACCTCAACACATGAAGCATAGACTTCTATACAACCAGATGAGTTGCTCCCTGGTGTAAATTAGATGCAGCTTAAACACATGAAGCATAGACTTCTATACAACCAGAGGAGTCGCCCCCTGATGGACAATAGAGAGAATGCAGGTTTAAGAAATGAAGCATAGACTTCTATACAACCAGAGGAGTCGCCCCCTGATGGACAATAGAGAGAATGCAGGTTTAAGAAATGAAGCATATACTTCTATACAACCAGAGGAGTCGCCCCCTGGTGGACAATAGAGATAATGCAGGTTTAAGAAATGAAGCATATACTTCTATACAACCAGAGGAGTCGCCCCCTGGTGGACAATAGAGAGAATGCAGGTTTAATACACTTCCACATTGGAATCACTTTTCAAAGTTTAACATACAGACAACAAATAGAACTATGCACACAATTCTGAAAGATAGCATGTTAGTCTAGAATCCAGACGGCTACCAGGACTGAAATCTTAAGGATTGCCACTTTAAACATCCGTTAGTCCGTGGGGGTCCTTTTTCATCAAAGGATGCACGCATAGATGTCCGCGTACCACCAATCTGTTGTGACAATAAAAGATGTTCTACGTGTCCGTTTGGAAACATAACTGAAGTATGTTTGTGATAATATTCAATTGTATTTGTGTCTTAAAGGTTTAACATAATGTTAATTGATTATGTGTTGCCTGTTTTATATTGTCTTGTGACTTAATGGTACTGATGATGTCATTGCAAGTGCCTCTTGTGTGTCTGCAGGTCTCTGCGGGACAGGGATTGGACCAGCCCCACCTCCCCCCTCACCACAGGCAGCACCCCTTTAGATCGCTGCCTGGTGGTCCATCTGAAGAACTGCAGCACTCAGCTGTTGGTAGGACAGCATTCTTCTGTCAGGACATGTAACCACGGCTCAATAGCACGATACAAGATGAGATAAAACATCTAGATTTCACAAGCCACTTATAGGTTACTCACATAGATTTCAAATTTAAGTATGAATATCATTCAGTCAAATACCGATAGACGGATAACTGGACCTCACGTTCACTACTGCGCTAGTTCTTACACTTTTTTTTTGTGGCATCGCTCTACTACTTGATCAATTATTTTCACATGAGATACTTCATATGTCAATCCATTGTAGACATATTGTAGACCGATTAATAAGGGATCTTATTCATCATCTACATAATTCAATAATTGACTAAAATAATTTGCTACAGTTGAATACGCACTTTTTTGTTGTTTAGAATAGTAAAAAGTAAAAGTTATTTTCAATTGTACCAGTATACATATTTAACTGCCACAGACAGGCAGGCAGATAGACACGTTGTGAGAGGCAGATAAGTGATCCCTGCCACGGTGTCTGCAGTGTCTGGGGATGTTCGGCCCTCTGCGCTGTGGGGAGATGTTCGCCTTGGACCGCCTGCTGAGAGAGGCTCGAGTCCTGGAAATCATCCGACGTGTTGCCACGGGCAACCCCAACCGCCTTCGACAGCCGGCTGACGGTGAGACCATCTCTGGATGTGTGTTTGGGCCTCTGTTCTCTGGAACTGTGTTTGTTTCTCTCATCGTCTCAGCAGAGAAATCATACCCTCCATACCGCTGTTCCATGTTGAAATGTATTTGAAATTCATCAAACTTGCCCAATTGAAACAAATTCCACAACACTTCAAATTCAACATGACTGTTGGATGGAAACACGACTCCTTTGGACAGATGTGCATCCTGAGAATACTCTTTATAAGTAACTGTTTAAATATATCGTTGTAGCACCAAGGAGCTAACGTCATCTAAAGTCCCCCTTCACCTCTCTTGGACCACACCCATCTGTGAACTCCATATTTGCTTCCAGCTAATCCTCCTGAAACTCTTGTGTCTGTCACAGTGATACCACAGCTGGGCCTGTGCTTGGGCGCTGTGTCGCTATGGCAACAGTGTATGGGGCCGGGCAGCGTGTATAGCGTGTCTGCTGACGGCTTCCTGGAGACGCTTTCCACGCTCTACACCGGGGTGCTGCCAGAGAGGGCTGGCAACATGGCTGACACAGGTTGGTTGGTTGGTTGGTTGTGCGTGTGTGTGTGTGTGTGGTTGACACCTATGTGTGTGTCCAGTGTTCCTGAGTCTGGTGGAGCGGGTGCTGGATCAGAGGTTACCGCGTCGAGGCGGCAGCAGAGACGGAGTGATGGTGACGCTGTTCCAGTTGTGGAGTTACTTAGAGGCCAACAGCATTATAGACATGGAGACACTCATCACCGAGCTAGCAGAAGAAGGTATCACACACACACACACACACGACGCTTAAAGCTAGGGTTGGTAGTGTTGAAAAACATTACCAGGTATGGCAGAATTTAATTTACAGTGAAAGTAGCAGCACAAGCTCCAAAATGTACTAAATCTAGAGAGAAATTTGCCAAGTCTGGCGGTCTGACATTCACGATCTTTTCCTAAATCTCACTCAGTAGTTTTGTTGCCTACATTCCTTTTAGTGTATAAAGTGTAGTAATTTTGACATGTGTAGATGATACAGGATTTATTTAATTTTTCTTGTCCGAGCATTTGATTACTTGATAACTGTCAGAATGTAAACATATGTTTAGAAGAGAATTATGGACGCTGCCTTCACTGACGGTAACCTCCCTCCAACAGTGTGGCTCGTGCAGAGCTTGGCGTCATGTGACCAGGAAGTGATCGTGCCCGCTTTGCGGTGTCCTGCCGAGTGCAGCCTGAGGAGGGAGGGGCTTCACGCTGTGGCCAAACTACTGAAAGACCCGCGAGGCAAAGTGTCGGCATCCGCCAGCTCCGTGCTGAGGAGCCTGGCGGCCCAGCCCCCCCAGAGGGAGCAGGTGAGGATACAACATTTAAAAAAGATGTTTCTATTTGACTAAATGTGGTTATTTTTTACTTTTCTCTCTGACCTGACGTCATGTCCGAAATACTAAGGATGTCTCTCAGATTGTAAGAAAAGAAAGACACAATTTGTAATTTGTGATATTGGGCGATACAAAATAAACTGAATTGAATTTAATCATTTTATTTTAAGTTTTTACAAGATACACATTACCTCACATTACTAGACAACAACAAAAAACAACAACAACAAATAAATACAAATTACATAACAACATAACAACCAACTATACAAACAATGTACACTGTCAGACACACTGACATTGAAAACCGTGTATTAATAAATGTAAATACGTGAAGTAGCGTGACAAGACGGTGGCTCGGGAGAGGTCCATCAGGAGGAGCGGGGCTCTGCTAGTGGTCACACAGAACTGCAGTCATTCTACACATAGACACGGGCAGGATCAAGTTCACAGTTGCACTTAATTCAATTCAGTTTATTTCTACGGCCCAATTTCACAAATTACAAACTTCACTCCGAGGGCTTTACAATCTGTACACATACAACATCCCTGACCTTTGACCTCACATCAGATGAGGAAAAACTCCCAAGAAATAGAAAAAACCCTTTCAGGGGGGAGAAAAGGTAAGAAGCCTTCAGGAGAGCAACAGAGGAGGATCCCTCTCTAGGATGGACAGAACAATAGATGTCATGTGACCAGAAGAACAGTGTTACAGAGTTACATAAACATTCAATGAATTTGACAGACTGAAGAGTTGTGATGTGAATATAGTAGGCCTGAGAGGTAGGGGAGGAGTCATGTGTCCTGTGACCACTCTGTCGTCTCCTCAGGCTCTGGTCAGCTGTCTGGAGCTGCTGGAAGACGAGCACGTGGACACCAGAGTGTGTGGCTGCAAGGCATTAGCGTGTCTCAAGGTGAACCTGAATAACATCTGTATAACATCTGTATTCACACTGATGTCCTCACCGTGCTGACCACCGCTGAGCTCCTACTGTTGTTGTTGTTCCAGGCCAAAGAGAGCATCGACCAGCTGGTGTATCTTTGTCGGACGGACAAAGATGAAGTGAGGGACGCTGCCAAGCAAGCGCTGCTGGTGCTCGGTAAGGAAAGTCCTCCTTCTACTCCTCCTTCTTCTTATACTCCTCTGTGCTCTTCTTCTTCTCCTTCTCCTTCTCCTCCTCTTCCTTCTTCTTATACTCCTCTGCGTTCTTCTTCTTCTTCTCCTTCTTCTCCTCCTCCTCCTCCTCCTTCTTCTTCTTCTCCTCCTCCTCCTCCTTCTTCTTCTCCTATTTCCTCTCCTCCTCCTTCTCCTCTTGATGACTTGATGAGAACATATAGATTAATGTGTGTGTATATATATATATATACATATGTGGATATATATTCATGTGGATATATATATATATTCATGTGGATATATATATTCATGTGTATATGTATACATATATATTCCTTTGGCTATGTATATATCTCACTAAATTTGATTTTCTCTATTTGTTTTCATCGTTCTTTTCACTCGAACATAATTGAGGCAGAAATAAGAAACACATCGTGCTTGTTTTCCAACGTTTGACTGAGCGGAGGATTCATTCATTTATTCACTCATTCACGCATTCACTCACACTCATTCGCTCATTCACTCATTCGTTCACTTATTTATTTACTCATTCATTCACTCATTCATTCATTTACTCATTCACTAATTTATTCACTTGTTCATTCACTCATTGATCATTCACTCATTCATTCATTCCTCCACTCATTCATTTGCTCATCCATTAACTCATTTCCTCATTTATTCACTCATTCACTCATTCATCCATTCGTTCCCTCATTCATTCACTCATTTATTCTCATTCATTCTTTCACCTGTCCATCCTTTCATCCCTCATCCTTGTCGTTCTGTTCCTCATGTGGTGGAGCAGGAGAGGAGGGGAAGATGGCCTACAGACATGTGGAGACGTCCCAGGACGGCATCCCCAGACTCTTTGCTCCGGGGAGCATGGCCAGCACCGCCTTCTAACACACACGCACACACACACACACACGCTCACACTATATACACTGTACTTCACACTGGGCAAACCTTTTACAGTCAGTAAGCTACACCCACACCGGTGTGTGTTTCTCTCCGTGTGCAAACTACTCAGAAGGATGAAGAGGATGCCAGACACAAAGCCAAACCTGTTCATAAAGGTCTAGAGAGCTATGTATAGTCCCTTTGGCCGATAATTCACACTCTGATGTTGAGTTCCTTGTTTTAGGGTGATTCCTCTCCACGTGGCCCCTTATAGGCCCATTAAATGAAAACCACTCCTGATAGATACAAGACGGCTCTAGTTTTGAACACTGGGACCAGCCTGCAGTGTGACCCATACATGATCTTATACAGAAAATCAACATTCATCACTCATAGATATGTAATATATAATAACTTTGATACAATATGCTGGAGGTGTTTCCCCCCCCCCCCCCAAATATGTATTTTTTTGGGTTTTCTGAGGTGGTCTTCGGGCTGTTTTTACTTGACACTCTGGTATGTAGAACACACAACGATGTAGTCTGGATTCGGGACTAACATGTCTCACATCCCTTAATGCCAACGGGACTTGAGTTACCTCAGAAGTTAACTTGATTTTGATGGCCTTAAAATGTAGAGCTGGATCTTTTTGCGGGCTGGCTGTGGTGACCACCACCAGGTTGCAGTCCAGACTGGTCCACACACGTATGGTTTTGATTCCGAGTGCACATGGAACCAAATCAAGACCCCGACCAGCGACCACTAAAGGAAGCCGGTGCCCTTTCAAAGTCCTTCTTACTGTTGTTTTTCACTGTTTAAAAAAAAATCTTCCATAGTATTAGAAACATAGTATTTATGTGGCATACCCGAGTAGGACTGAGACTGCAAACCTCTGCACTCCAGGGTGGAGGAGCTGAAGCGGTGACCACTTCACTGGAGCATAAGAACAATGGGATGGACTCAAACAGGAGGAGGCGTTGCTTTGTTCTCCTAAATATAGATCTTCTTAGTGAGGTCACAGCGACCTTTTACGACCAAATGGCGATCACTTCACCTTGAAGGCGTTCCTGAGCCACGGCATCCACCAGAATGGGACAAATGGGTGTAGAGAGAGAACTGGAACCGGATTTAGAGGCGTAGCTTCGTTTATTCATAATTGAAGGTTTCCTTGAAGCTGCTCGTTCGCATGAAGGAAAGCAACTCTGGATTCAGCCATCGGTGCATCTCACATGATTTAAAAGAGCACTAGGAAGTGGATTTACCCTAAAAGAGAAAATAAATACATGCTAATGTACCAGTCGCTAATGTACCAGTCTGCTTGAGCCCTGTGGCATCACGTGACCTTTTTCAATTGTTTTTATAACGGACAGTGCACATTAATAAATACATTTCTGAAAATGTGCCAGACTAGAAGCTATTTTTCATCTGTCGTCCCGAGAGGCAGACGTCATAAAACATGACCCAGAGGTTCAGGACTAACTATCTTCAAAGGTCTTTCTGGGGGACGGACAAACTGAAAGACACAACAAAAGAAGGAAAGATTGTCCTACTTCCAAGGCGGCGTCTGACTCGCATCTGAAATTGTCCGACATAACTTGAGGCGTCAGCACTTTGTGTCCAGGCGTTGAAAAACAGAAACATCAGGAAATCCACCAAGAATATGGACGGAACCTCGAAGATCTTTTTTTTTTTGAGTACTCGCCCCTCCTTAACGTGTTGCATCACAGGTTGACTTGGGAGTGACCTGCAGGTCACATGACTGTTGATGGGCAGATGGACTGCATGTGTGGACTTGATGGGAACATATAGATTCATGTGGATATATATATATATATTCATTTATATATATATATTATAAATATATATATGTGTAGATATGTATGTATATATATTCATTTATATATATGTATGTATATATATATATATATTATTCATGTGGAATGCTGGCACCAGATGAAAGGGACTCTGTATGCTGTAGTTGTGCTTAAAGCTCTAGGAAAGGCGTTAAGTTTCCAGCGATCCGGTGCCATCACTGTTCATAATACTGACACATCATATTCTTTAAGGAAATATACATATACAATGACTATACGCCACTGGAATTCAATATTCTGTGATTGTAAATATTTCTTCTAAAATCTCAACAGACTTCATGTGTGAATGTGTACTTTTGTTTTATAAGATGTGTTTGTACGGTGGGATCTATTAAACGATGTGTTGACATCCTGAAATGTTTGAATATGAATAATCATAATAGAAGTGAATTTCTATTCAATGAAACTGGCCAGACGTGTAATCCTAAAGTCTGGTCTCTGCCACTTACTACACATCTTGTTTCTTTTGTTCCATACGGACACTGCTGACCACTCTGCCATGTTTATTTTATTTGTATTTCCTGTGTCCCATGCAGTTTGCTGATGTTATCATGTAAACATGTCGTACACATGTGTGTCCCACTGGATGAAATATGATGCCTGCGGTGGTCCTCCATCAACATTTCAGAATAATAGTTTTCTCCATCATAAGCATATTCTACATACTCACTCGGGTAGTTAGAATGAATGTAACACACATCTTTTGTCTTCAAGCAGGTATATATATATATATATATTTAAATGTATATATATATATTTAAATGTATTTATATATGTATGTATTTTGTGTTACGGTTACCTTTTAATTTAAAGTGATCTATAGAACTACCCACAAAGGAGTTAATGATGTTAGAGATAACAGGATTTGGGTATCAGAATTGAAATCATTCTCTATGAACTCTGGTTGTAAACTCGAAATTAGTGTTCAGGGGATCATTTCAAAACAGATATTTCTCACTATCCCTCTTCTAATGTCACGCATTATGACTGAAATGACATTCAGATGTTATTTTAGAAGTGAGGGACAATCAGAGGACTATATTGGGTTCAATACTCGTGTGTGTATATATGTATGTATGTACATATATATGTAGGTCATATATGTATATTCATATATATGTGTATATATACATATGCATGTGTGTATATACAGGACTGTCTCAGAAAATTAGAATATTGTGATAGTTCTTTATTTTCTGTAATGCAATTAAAAAATATTAAAAGAATAAAAGGCTTGCAATATTTCTGTTGATTTGTAATTAATCCAGAATGCATGACATTTTTGTTTTTTTAATTGCATTACAGAAAATAAAGAACTTTATCACAATATTCTAATTTTCTGAGAGTCCTGTATATGTACCACTCTCTGCAGCCATACAGCATATCCATGTTTCAAGTGCCTGGAGGTGTGATGCAATGACAGATAAATGATATACTTTATTTAAGAATGACATTTAAAAAAACACTGCAGCACACTTTAGTTTCCTTTACAATCATGATACATTGTGCAGCATTGAAAATGGAATATTATATATTTTTTCTTTTCTAAAAATATATTTCCAGGCATTCTGGTTGTCCAAAATATATACAACATATTAAAATGTTTTTAAAGATTGTCCCATGAACCTTTGTGTTTGTAGCCTATGCAGTGAATATTCAGCTTCATACCTGCCATGTGCTTTCTTCAGGGGGGGGGGGGGGGGGGACATCAGCAAACCTTACCTCAGCACACTGCTCCCATTAATTAAATACCTCCTCGCCAGATGTGCAGGTACATGACTGAAGCCCTGTCCTTGGTGGCATTGATTGATTCATCATTGATGGGCACTAAAACCTTTTAAAAAGCAGTCAAATAATGTGTGTGCAGTGTCCTGATCATTTCCTCACTTTCAATTTGGGCAAACATTCAATTCAGTTAAACTTATACAGCCCAATATCATAAATTACGTATTATCCTCAGATGGCGTTACAATCTGTACACATACAACAACCCTGACCTTTGACCTCACATCGGATCAGGAAAAACTCACAAGAAATATAAAAAAACAGTGAAGAAACCTTCAGGAGAGCAACAGAGGAGGAACTCTCTCTCCAGGCTGGACAGAAGCAATGAATGTTATGTGACCAGAATGAAGCATCACAGAGTTAGATAAACAAACATGTACTGTGTGACAGACAGATGTGACTTCATGCTACACAGTAAGTAACATGCACTCGTCATTTTTTATAATTATTTTTATTGGAAATAAACTCATATCTTAGATACCGTTTTGACTTGTTATGATGAATTGTAATAGAGACGTTCGCATATCTCCTGACAGAAGCATTAATCCCACACAGTGTGATGATAAATGGCCTTTCCATGTATTCCGACGGGGCGCCCCTCCTGGCCAATCAGGGTGTCTACAGCAGCTTCGACACCACCCCCCAGCGGCCGCACAGGCGCACTGAGCTCCCAACTGCCATTTTGTGGCAGAGGCTACTCTGCTAAAGCGGGAGAGGGATTAAAACTAACTGCGAAGAAGCCTGCATTTCTCACCGGCGTGTAAAACTTTGAAGCACGGACTCTCTGCTTTCAGTCCAGTTAAACGGGGAGAGAAACCCACGAGAAAGAGGTAAAGTATCACTACTTTTCTGACAAGGGGGGAGTTTGCAGGATCTTTAATCGGCCTCTAGGTGTCACGATGGGGCTCTGGGTCCGGGCAGCTCGTCGGAGAGTGTTTGTCTCCCTCTATCGTTATTGGAAACCCCGTCAAAATACGTTTAAATAACCGAAGTAGTAATAAATGTACACACAGCCCGCTGTATTTGACACCCGCCAGTCAAAATAGCGTCAATAATAACTTACGAACACTTGGATGATTTGGTTGGAGAGTTTTAGGCCGAGGCGTCCATTTTCTCGCTTCTTTGTTTCCCGTCTTTACAGCCTTGACGACATGGAAACTGGCGGGTTTAAGTTATCGCCCTGAGCTGGCGTTAGCATGTTAGCATTAGCTGCTAGCATTAGCTTTTGCTAACGTTAGGTCGTTCACATTGGCTAGCGTTCGGTCATTAGCATTAGCTCGTTCTCATTCGCTAACGTGCGCCACGAACATTAACGCTCCTAAATGCACGCTGACGTCACTGTGGGTTTGCACACCAACAGCCGCGTTGTATTTCACGTTCATCAACTTTAGCGTGTTGCATACTAACTTTAAACCTTACGGGGGAATCATTGTAGCAGCTCGCGTTAGTGCTAGTTGCGGCTACACCGACACGAGGCCTCTACCCCACCCAGCCCCTCTACGTTAGCTATGTTCCGTGTGAAAGTGTCGAGAAAGTGCTGGAATCCCAAAAAGTAGCCACCGTAAAACATATTACTAGTATATAATGTAACTGAACCGGCTGTGGTCGCATCTGTCATTACTATTATTACAATTAAGTCGGTTAAAAAAGACGTTTCTGCTCAGTGTCGCGCACAGGCCAGCGCACACAAGAGAATGACGAGGCATTCGAGTAAAGCGGTGATCACAGCGGCCCCGCGGATCTACTCGGACCAAACGCACACACACGATATATTTTCCTCCAAAAATCAGTCATCTCCCGTAGTCAAATATAGGTCGTTTCTCTTCCCGTTTCCCTCACGGCGCTGCGGTCGAATTTTGCAGTTGTTGTTGCGCCCGCCGCCCGCTTGTCTCTATTCTAAGCCCACCGCGAGCATCACAACCACAGATGTATGTTATAGCAGAGAGCTCCCTCTACGATTCGGCTTGGAGAGCTACACAAATAGCGCCGTGTATATGCTGGGCAGCTCGGTGTCACTGGGAAGCATTTCTGAAGGCCTTTTACGAGCCTTTCCACGAATAAAGTATCATGAAGATAAAGTGGACCTGGAAACAGATGTTGTTCTCACAAACGTGACCTTTTTACTTTACACACCAACCAATCCGTTCAGACCTGGACTCTGTATCTGTCCCAGAGATGTGGTTGTAGAAGGAAAACCTCCACTTTATCCAAAATGTGTCATTTTGGCATGCAGTGGTAAATGAGGCACACAAGGTCAAAGAGTTGTTTTGCTAAATTGGACACAATGGCCTACACCCTACACAGTTGAGACACATAACTGTTATTGGACCACTGTGACTGTGTGGCAATTCAGCACTGTGCTCTCAAAACAAGGGACAATCCGATGTTATACTCTTGAAATGTTCAGAAAGGATTTCATGGCCTGTGTGTTTATCTATCAGTATTTGCAAAGCAGAGGGCAAAAACCACAACTCGGCTTTACAGATTCTTATTTTGAGTGAAACCTTTGAAAAAACTGCTTTTGTGAGTCCTTGTGACTGAGATGCACACGTGCCGAGAGACGGTTAACAGCCATAATGAACAGTACGCGGCTCTCTCTTTTGCATGTTCTTGTCTTACTTATCAGCCGTGTGTAAAACGGCTCACACGGTCATAGTGTTTGTGTCCCACACTGTTTATGAACGCTGTCAATGCTTTTCAGCAGTTGAAGAAAAAAGCACCTGACTGTGAATTCATGTTCACAAAAACAGTTTATGTTCTACCGGTTGGCAAGAACTAAACAAAATCATGAAAACATTCAATTTATCATTGCTATTTCAGGTAACGCTAGTCATGGTAAGGGCCAACGAGTACAGGTCAGACGTCAGGAGTGAGTTCAAAGCAGGTGAACACAGAGTGGACCTCAGCTCTGTTATAAGATCTGGGATCTGACAGTAAACCTCGCTCAGCAGTATTCCATGCTCTGATTCATGAACAGAACGATTATAGACACTATTACCAGTTATGTCCTTTTTATAATAGTCTTAGAGCTGAAACAAAGAGTTTACCGTATTTTTTATTAATTAAGCCTAAAGAAATTTCCAGTTCCAGCTTCTCAAACGTGACTATGTTATTGTATCTCTCTGAACCCTAAAACCCACTGACAGGATAAAAAAATATAATAATTAACAGTTGCCAAAACTACACCATTTATCAGCTAGAAGCTGTGAAAACTCATTATCGTCCTGACGGTCCTTGAACATATCATGTGTTACTAAGGCAACCAACATTTAGCTCAAAATTGACCAACAAATCTCTCAACAAAAAAAACATTTGCTTTCACCACTTCCTGTAAAAAAACATTGCATTCTGAGCTCCTCAGTTCAACCAGGAGGTCGAACAGCTCGGGTGACAACAATTCAGGTCTTCTGTGGAACTGCAGGCGGCTGAACAAGGTGCATTAAGGAGAGCTCTTAGCGCCTCCATCTCCCCCAACACTTTTGGACCCCTACCGAATTATTGGATGTACAAATTCCCTTGTTTGCTATTTTCTTAGTAAAATAAAGTATCAAAGAAATTAAACTTTTGAGTTCCCTCCCCTACGAGCCGTAGAGGTTCAGGACTTTTATATTGAAGTGAAGAAAAAAAAATTCACAGAGAGAGGGACAAGCCTTGAAACTGCTCGGGCTTCAGAGGGTTAGTCATTTGTACTCGTAAATGATAAAGGAAAGCAAAATGATAAAGGAAAGCAAAAAATTCCTACACAAAAAAGATAACCCGGCACTTTAAAGACAGCAGAGACACACGCAGCCTGTGGCGGGGCATTCAGACCATCACAGACTATAAACCCACGCCACAGAACTGCGACAGCAACATCTCTCTGCTAAACAACCTCAACAGCTTCTTTGCCCGGTTTGAAGCACAGAACAGCACTCGTCCACACAAGACTCCGCCCCCTCCCCACGATCAGGTTCTGTGCCTGTCTGCTGCCAGCGTGAAGAGGACTCTCTCGTCCATCAACACCCACAAGGCAACAGGTCCAGACAACATCCCTGGTCGTGTGCTGAAGGACTGCGCAGAGGAGCTTAAGGGCGTCTTCACGGATGTCTTTAATACTTCTCTGAGACAAGCTGTTGTTCCATCATGCTTCAAGGTAACCACCATCATACCTGTGCCAAAGAAATCCACTCCGTCCTGCTTCAACGACTATCGTCCAGTGGCACTGACCCCATAATCATGAAGTGCTTTGAACGACTAGTCATGTCGCATATCAAATCCATTCTCCCCCACTCTGGACCCTTTCCAGTTTGCATACCGGGCCAAACGGTCCACGGAGGATGCAATCTGCTCTGCTCTCCACCCAGCCCTCACCCACCTGGACAAAAAGACTCCTATGTAAGAATGCTGTTCATAGACTTTAGCTCAGCATTCAACACAATCATCCCACAACAACTAATCTGCAAACTTGACCAGCTGGGGCTCAACACCTCGCTGTGTAACTGGCTGCTGGACTTCCTGAGTGAGAGGCCACAAGCAGTACGTGTTGGCAACAACACCTCGAGCAGCATCACACTCAGCACAGGGGCCCCTCAGGGCTGTGTGCTCAGTCCCCTGCTCTTCACCTTGCTGACTCACGACTGCAAAACCAGCTACAGCACCAATCACATGGTCAAGTTTGCAGACGACACAACATTGATAGGTCTCATCACCAAGGATGACGAGACCCTCTACAGGAGGGAGGTCAACCTTCTGACCACGTGGTGCGGAGTCAACAACCTCCTGCTCAACAACAGCAAGACCAAAGAGATCGTTGTTGACTTCCGGAAAGGCCACACCCATCACCCACCACTGACCATCAACGGTGTGGACATTGAGCAGGTCAGCAGCACCAAATTCCTGGGGGTGGAAATCAGTGAGGACCTCTCGTGGACAGCCAACACTACATCGCTGGCAAAGAAAGCACAGAGGCGCCTCTACTTCCTCCGGAAACTGAGGAAAGCAGGAGCCCCCATCCATCATGTGCACCTTCTACCGCGGCACCATCGAGAGCATCCTGACCAACTGCATCACTGTGTGGGCGGAAGCTGCACAGACCACAGCAGGAACGCCCTGCAGCGCATAGTGAAGGCAGCTGGAAGGATCATGGGTGCCTCACTCCCCTCCCATCCCTGCAGGACATATACAACACCCGCCTCACCGCAAGCGACCTCGATTGTGAGTGACCCTGCCACCCCTCACACGGTCTCTTCAGCCTCCTGCCCTCTGGGAGGAGATACCGAGCCTCCGGGCTCACACCGCCAGGCTGTCCAACAGCTTCATCCACCAGGCGGTCAGGAAGCTGAACTCTCTCCCCATCCTCCCACTCCGTCCTCTTTCAGACTCACATGTCTGAATGCTGCTAGCACAATTTATGTTGTCTATATGTTTACATGTTTTTTACTATTTTTGCACTTTATGTTGTCTATGCACTTTATGTTGTCTATATGTTCACATGTTTTTTACTATTTTTGCACTCTATGTTGTCTATATGTTGCACAATTCACTTTATGTTGGACAGAAGAGAAACGCAATTTCGATCTTCTGTATGTTTGCACATATGGAAAATTGACAAATAAAACTGACTTTGACTTTGACTTTTGATAAAGTATGTCATCATCAGAATGTGTACACAAGACACACAGGACAACTGTCTCAATTTCTGGTCTTTAACCTCATGTCCTCCAGTTTCTACCCACCATGGACAGAGGGCCAACAGAGGGGGGCTACCCCTCCATCCAGTCGGTTCATAGCCAGGATGCTATGGTGGCAGACCTCCTCCAGCAGGCTGCAGAGGCTGGGGGCGTGGTGGAGGGACACGTCGTCCTGGACCACGGTTCGTACTCATTTGATATGAAATGGTCCCGTGTGTAAAAAAAGCACAGCAGTAGATTTCCAGTGCAAGTATGACACGTGGGTTTTTTTAACGGTCAATGTTGTGTTTCAGTTCACGGGATGGTTGCACCCACCCAGCAGCAGCTGATGGAAGCGGGGGTCGGTGTGGACGGTGGAGTCGGGGTTGAAATGATGGTTATGGACTCACTGGATCCCACTCTGATGCAGATGAAGACTGAGGTATGGTGATGCTGCGTTCTGAATATTCTTCACGCTTTACTCGCCCAACTATTTGTGGTTTATTCGCGCTCGAGAAGAGGCGTGGCTTTACTCCGTGGAAACGGTTATCATTTCCTCCATCCACCAAGGAAGAAATAACCACCAGTTCTGCTTTATACTTGCGGACATCCCACAAACGTCGGACTAACTAACGTCCTCGTGTTTGGGTTTATAACATTAATATCATTTATATTTATCTATATATATTTATAAATAACATCACCTGTAGGCTCACACAGCTCAGTGACTTTCACCTCTATGTCTGAATAACTGTTGCTTCCAGTTTTACTAGAGCCGCAGCAGTTAGATTCACCAACGGCACAACGGCAGTGATGACGACGAGCAAAGCGTCTGAACGCTGATTGGCTTTAGCAACTCTGTGTCATTCGAGCGGAAATTTGTTTTATTCGTATCCATTCGCATCTGTGCATTGGACAGTGGTCCAGATTCGGCAGCTCAAACTGAGGAGGCCTTCTGTCAACAGCCCTTTAAAGTGAAGTTGATTTGCAGGAGATGGACACTACAGTGGGTATTGTCGGCGGCGTGACGGTTGGCGCTCACCAAGCAACCGTAACAACGGTGGACCAGACCCAGATCATCACACTACAGGTAGGCGCTCCTCTGAAGCCACTCCAGCTGTTTCCTCCTGTATTGGTGTATTGCTGTGTGCTGACCTGCGGTCCCCTGGCGCTCAGGTGGTGAACATGGAGGAGCAGGCGGCTCTGGGTCTCGGGGAGCTCCAGCTGGTCCAGGTGCCAGTCTCTGCCTCCACCGTCGAGGCCCTGCAGCAAGGCACCTATGTGGACGCCACCGCTATGCCGAAGGACGGAGACCCGGTCATCTGCCACACCCTGCCGCTGCCCGAGGGCTTTCAGGTAAATTCAATTCAATTCAGTTTTCACAAATTACAAATTTGTCTCGGAGTGCTTTACAATCTGTACACATAGACATCCCTGCCCCAAAACCTCACATCGGACCAGGAAAAACTCCCAAATAACCCTTCAGGGGGAAAAAAAGGGAAGAAACCTTCAGGAGAGCAACAGAGGAGGATCCCTCTCCAGGATGGACAGAACAATAGATGTAATGTGTACAGAAGGATAGATTTAGAGTTTAAATAAATTCAATGAATGTGACAGAGTGTATGAATAGTTCATAGTAGGCATATTCCACGATGGAGACCTCCACGATCCATCAGGCAGATGGCGGTGGGGAGGAGGAGTGGGCGGAGTCTCAACAGGACAGTGGCGTAGTCAGGAGCAGGAACTCCACGACCCAGACCTCGATGATACATCAGGCAGATAGGATCTATGCCGTCTCATAGGGTCCGATGACCCCATGAGACGTGAAGTCAAAAGGACTCCGGGGAGAAAGCAGAGTTAGTAACGTGTGATTGAGAGATGAAAATTCATCCCTAAGGAGAGAATAAAGAGGAGATAGGTACTCAGTGCATCCTAAAACGTCCCCCGGCAGCTATAAGCCTATAGCAGCATATCAAGGGGCTGGACCAGGTGAACCTGATTCAGCCCTAACTATAAGCTCTGTCAAAGAGGAAAGTCTTAAGTCTACTCTTAAACGAGGTGACTGTGTCTGCCTCCCGGACTGAAATTGGAAGCTGGTTCCATAAAAGAGGAGCTTGATAACTAAAGGCTCTGGCTCCCATTCTGCTTTTTAAGACTAGGAACTACAAGTAGTCCCGCATTTAGTGAGCGTAGCTCTCTAGTGGGGCAATATGGTACTACAAGCTCCTTAAGATATGATGGTGCATCACCAATCAAGGCTTTGTAGGTTAAGAGAAGAATTTTAAAAGTGATTCTTGATTTTACTGGGAGCCAGTGCAGAGCAGCTAGTGCAGGAGTGATGTGATCTCTTTTCTTAGTTTTAGTGACAACACGAGCTGCAGCATTCTGGATCAACTGGAGGGACCTAAGAGACTTATTAGAGCAGCCTGATAATAAGGAGTTGCAGTAATCCAGTCTCGAAGTAAGGAATGCGTGAACCAATTTTTCTGCATCTTTTGAGACAAGATGTGCCTGATTTTGAAATATTACGTAGATGAAAGAATGCAGTCCTTGAGATTTGCTTTACGTGGGAGTTAAAGGACAAGTCCCGATCAAAGATAACGCCAAGATTCTTTACAGTGGTGTTGGATGCCAGGGCAATGCCGTCTACAGAATCCACATCACCAGATAATTGATCTCTGAGGTGCTCAGGGCCGATTAAAATTACTTGGTTTTGTCTGAGTTTAACATCAAGAAGTTGCAGGTCATCCATGTTTTTATGTCTTTAAGACATGCTTGAATTTTACAGAGTTGGTTGCTCTCCTCTGGTTTTATCGATAGATATAGTTGAGTATCATCTGCATAACAATGAAAGTTTATGGAGTGTTTCCTGATAATATTGCCCAAAGGAAGCATGTATAAGGTAAATAAAATTGGTCCAAGCACAGAACCTTGTGGAACTCCGTGATTAACGTTGGTGGTTATCGAGGCGTCATCGTTTACAAATACAAACTGAGATCGATCTGATAAATAGGATTTAAACCAAATTAGTGCCGTGCCTGAAATGCCAATCGACTGCTCCAGTCTCTGTAACAGGATGTCATGGTCAATGGTGTCGAATGCAGCACTAAGGTCTAACAAGACCAGGACAGAGAGGAGTCCTTTATCTGCTGCCATTAAGAGGTCATTTGTAATTTTCACCAGTGCTGTCTCGGTGCTGTGGTGTTTTCTAAATCCTGATTGAAATTTCTCAAATAAACTATTATGATGTAGAAAGTCGCACAACTGATTTTTACTACTTTCTCAAGGATCTTGGAGAGGAAGGGGAGGTTAGAGATCGGTCTGTAGTTAGCCAACACCTCTGGATCCAGAGTGGGCTTCTTCAGGAGAGGTTTAATAACAGCCACCTTGAAGGAGTGTGGTACGTGGCCTGTTAGCAGAGACACATTGATAATATCTAATAGAGAGCCGCCAATTAAAGGCAAAACGTCTAAGCAGCCTCGTCGGGATGGGGTCCAAGAGACAGGTAGACGTGTTAGAAGTAGAAACCGTTGAAGATAATTGGTCACGGTTGATGGGAGAAAAGCCCTCCAAATATACACCAGGGCATACAGCGGTTTCCAAGGCCATTCCACTTGAGGACAGATTGGCACTGGTTAAGGGCAAGAGATTATTAATCTTGTCCCTAATAGTTAAAATCTTTTCATTAAAGAAGTTCATGAAGTCATTACCACTGAGGTCTATAGGAATACTCGGCTCCACAGAGCTGTGACTCTGTCAGCCTGGCTACAGTGCTGAAGAGAAACCTGGGGTTGTTCTTATTTTTCTCTATTACTGATGAGTAATAGGCTGCTCTGGCATTCCGGAGGGCCTTCTTATAAGTTTTAAGACTTTCTCGCCAAACTAAGCGGGATTCTTCCAGATTAGTTGAACGCCAGATGCTTTCAAGCTTTCGTGACGTTTGCTTTAGTTTGCGGGTCTGAGGGTTATACCAGGGAGCAAACCTCCTCTTCCTCACTGTCTTCTTCTTCAGAGGGGCTATCGAGTCCAGTGTCATTCTCAGAGAGCCTGTGGCACTATCAACAAGATGATCAATCTGGGACGGACTAAAGTAAACCAGCCTGTAACTCAAACTTATATGCACGACTGCATCATGGCAGAAATACTTCATTACATCATAACGAGTCCCACAATTCACCATCAACAGTTCAATTTCATCTCCATGTTTTCAGAACAAATGGGGTACTTCCATTTGGGTTATTGTGGCCTTGTGTACCTATTGATGCTCTTACTCTGTGTCAAGTGTCCATGAGTGAGACACTGAACCTCAAGTTGCCCCCTAGATTCTTCACAGCAACCTCCTGCTAGTAATGCTTAGGATGAGTTAAATGTAAAGGGAAAAGTTCATGTGTGCATCTGTTTGATTTGATATTTGCAGCTTGTTGCTGTGCAGTCACATATGTTAAAATGAAAATTTCTTTAACGAATTAATTCCGGTCACCTTTTGCACTTGAGCAGCTGTGACTGGTGAATAGTTGGCAATGAAAGCCTTTGATGTGTAGGTGGTTAAGGTCGGCGCTAACGGGGAGGTGGAGATGGTGGAGCAGGAGGAGGGGGAAGCCCACCTGGAAGAGGAGGAAGAAGATGAGGTGGGGAACCAGCTGTTGGACGAGGTGGAGGAGGAGCCCATCCAGCCTCAGAATGATGATCCAACCTGGGCCAAAGACCCCGACTATCAACCCCCATCATCTGGAGGTCTCAGGAAGCCCAAGAAGGCAAGCTAGCATTGTGTGGCATCGTTATCAGTGTCTTTGTTGTTGGGGATGTGAGACTCGTCTCTGTGATTGAACTGCATGCTAAACGGTGTTGTTTACACGTCATCAGCTTACGGTGAGGTCTGACGGACTGCTGTTTGTCCAGGTTAAAAAGAACCGCCTGCGTTACGGCGAAGGGGACAAGGACATGGACGTCAGTGTGTATGACTTTGAGGAAGAGCAGCAGGAGGGCCTTCTGTCTGAGGTCAATGCTGAGAAAGTGGTGGGCAATATGAAACCACCCAAACCCACCAAGATCAAGAAGAAAGGTGAGACGCCTGACAGCGTAACGGAAGAGTCACGAGAAGAACCCAGAAAGGCTTCTACACAAACTACAAGTAGCTGTCCTACACTCTGTCACAGAAAATGTTCACTGCACATGCACAATGCATTGAAACGCGAGCGTTAGGTCAGATCTCATTGAGCTGCTCTAACTCAGCCATTATTCCTCCTGGGGTCTACTTGACGATGTCAAACTCAAAGCAACTTCTCTCCCACGATCAACTTGAAAGATATGTTCACTATGATATAACATCGAGAAATTAATATTATTATATTGTGATTCCTACTCCAATATCCATATTATAAGTATGTATTGCTATTTGCTATAATATTTTTTCATAATGTTATTACTATTTCTAATCGGTGTTCTAACAAAAAGTATTGGGCAACAACTTTGTTTAAAACATCCTCTCGATAAAGCTTTTTCTGTAGTGTTCTGTTTCGGGAGTGAACTCCATCCGTACATGTCTCACATCAAAACAGAGGAGTTAAAGTAAAGCAGATATTTTGTTGCATTACATTCCTGTTAGTGAAGAAAAGGGCTATTGCGTAAAACGTTCCAATGCCAGAACCCTTAAAGTGAAAAGGCCGTTTGAGACATCTCCATATTCAGTTTGGGTTGTAGCTGCTGTGGTTTGGGCCACAAGAGCATTGCACTGGAGACATTGTAATACTATTGAGTACTGGGTAGTTTAAGGTCTCCAGCCCTGGTGATGATTCAAACACACGTGTGTGTGTGTGTGTGTGTGTGTCAGGAGTGAAGAAGACGTTCCAGTGCGAGCTGTGTAGCTACACGTGTCCTCGGCGCTCCAACCTGGACCGGCACATGAAGAGCCACACCGACGAGAGGCCGCACAAATGTCACCTGTGTGGAAGAGCCTTCAGGACGGTCACGCTGCTACGAAACCACCTCAACACACACACGGGTACGCTCCTCCACACGTCTTCAGAAGAGACCGGAACAGGAATTTAAAAAGGAGACGGACGAATCGGAGTTTTATTTTTTCTTCTCCATGTGTGCAGGGACTCGGCCACACAAGTGCACAGACTGCGATATGGCATTTGTGACCAGTGGAGAGTTAGTCCGTCACCGACGCTACAAACACACGCATGAGAAACCCTTCAAATGCTCCATGTGTGACTACGCCAGTGTGGAGGTAAACCAAGCTTCTTCTGCTTCTATTCAGTGTTACATTCGCTCCACTGATATGTATCCACATGAAGTGCCTGCACTTATTATACCGCACACTAGAGGGAGCCAAAGTCATTCAGACCCATTCATTCACCAACAGAACTGCTCCCTCTTGTTTGTTACAGTGACTTCGTTCTATGATGGCATTTTACCGGTGTTCTGAATTGTGAGCATCTGTGTGCGTCTGTTGTCTAGGTGAGCAAACTAAAGCGCCACATTCGTTCCCACACCGGCGAGCGGCCGTTCCAGTGCAGCCTTTGCAGCTACGCCAGCAGAGACACGTACAAGCTGAAGAGACACATGAGGACACACTCGGGTAAAACGGACACCCTGTTTCATATCCACTTTCGAAGCATATTAATTAGTAGGAAAGAGTTATGTTTCGCACCCTCACAAAAGAATGTGTCAAGTCTAAAGGCATCTTAATTGGATCTTTTTTTTAAAAACATTAGTTGTCAACGACAGTGTGACAACTCTCGGGCCGTCACCCGTGGGTTTCCCCCAGAAGCACAAAGGATTATCAGACAACAACGAGGTTCCGTTCGATAACATGGTTTTATTCACCGCACGCAACACACAGCAGACCAAACGACGACGCGTCTGCTCACTTGCCTTCCTACCTCCAACTCTGCTGCCCTTTTATATGAGCAGCATCGGCTGCTGACTGATTGCCAATCAGTCAGAGCAGCTGACTGATTACCAACCAGCCAGCAGCCAGGCCAGATTGGAGACAGCTGCCACAGAGAGAACTTAACTTAAAAGGGATGAATAGAGGATTTGTAGAATCTATACATTTGCGGAAATTCATGCATTGTGTTTTATAGCTCCTGCAGGATTATTGCAATGTTCTGTTGGATTATAAACATTGATGACACCTCGCTACAATTGCTCTCCTCTTCTTAGGAGAGAAACCTTACGAGTGCTACATCTGCCACGCCCGATTCACCCAGAGTGGAACCATGAAGATGCACATCCTGCAGAAACACACGGAGAACGTGGCCAAATTCCACTGTCCACACTGTGACACTGTCATCGCGCGCAAGAGCGACTTGGGTAACATACATATACACACATACACACACAAGATGGTTCATGTTGTCGTGTTGTTTAGTTCCCTCAATGCGTTGTCTCTGGTCTTGTGTGCGTTCCCAGGCGTCCACCTCCGTAAGCAGCACTCATTCATTGAGACGGGAAAGAAGTGTCGTTACTGCGACGCCGTGTTCCACGAGCGCTACGCCCTCATCCAGCATCAGAAGTCCCACAAGAACGAGAAGAGGTTCAAATGCGACATGTGTGACTACTGCTGCCGCCAGGTGTGTACACACACATGTCAAACATATGCTGGGCTACCAATGAGTAGCTTCATTTGAATGTCCAGTATTGCTCACACAAGCCAATACCACTGAAATGTAATGAGAAATTAAAGCTGCAAGCAGCGTCGAACGGGTCCTCGCTCACCCGCGCCGGTCGGGGGAGCCGGCGTGACGCCGGCCCGCCAGGCCGAGGACGCGGGCGCGCCGGTCGGACTCGACTCGGGCCGCGACTTGTAACGAGCGCGACAAGTTTGGGGCGGATTCGACAAAGTCCAGTTTCGCCACTAGGTGGCGCTTTAACTATGTGAACATATTCATGCTGATGTGTCCCTATAAACAAAAACTCACGAAATCCGTGATTTAAAAGCCTCGTCCAGCTGTTTACTGACGTTAGTTATGTTAGAGTAGAGAGAGGGAGAGAGAGGAGAGAGAAAGAGAGAACAAAAGAGAGAAAGAGTTCTTATTCCATTCTAAATAACGGGCTAGTCTAGGATTTGCGTGGCCAGACTGAAAAAAAAATCATAATGCCTCTCTGGTATTGTTCAGAGGGCCGGGCCAAATGTGGAGGCGGGCCTTAGTTTGAGGACCACTGCTCTTGGCTGTCTATCAATATAGCTCATTTTGAAAATGATGTAAGAGGGCAATACGGATCCGTATCAGACCAGCGAGGAGGGCAGTAGAGAGAGGGAGAGAGAGGAGAGAGAGAGAGGAGACAGAGAGAGGATACAGAGAAGAGAGAGAAAAAGAGAGAGAGAGAGAAGAGAGAGGAGAGAGAAAAAGAGAGAGTTCTTATTCCATTCTAAATAACGGGCTAGTCAAACAAATTTGGGGCGGACTGAAGGAAGTCCAGTTGAGCCACTAGGTGGCGCTTTAACTACGTGAACATATTCATGCGTCGTGTGTCCCTACGTGAAGTAGAGATCACGTCATGTAAATTCAATGTTAACAAAAAAAGTGATGAAAAAATGCTGCCTTGCCTTGGAATCGAACACGCATCTCCAGGTGTCCAGACCAACACTTATCATGGTGAGCTATGAGCCAGCTGGTTTACAGGCAGCCGTAGGAGCTCACATCTGATTTTCCCAGCTGCTCCTGAAACGCATCATCTCACTCTTCCGGTAAGCTCTGGTTGCCAGCTCAACAGCGAGCATGACTTCTTCTTCTCTCCCTCCCGCTCCCTCTTGCTCAGTGTGTCTCATGTATAGTTATCCCCCTGCCTCCCTTAATGATAACGATACATGCAACAAGTGTAGTTTATTTGCTAGGTTGGAGGCAGGTCTAAGTGGGTTAGATGCACGGCTCCGCGCTATCGAAGCTCAGACAGCTATGCTAGTTAGCCCGCCCTCCCGTAGCCGGCGCGAGCTACAGTCAGCTGTTAGCTGTTCTCCGGTGGTGCCCGATCAGCCGGGATCGTGGGTAACTGTTCGCAGGAGTAGTAAGTCTACACAGAAGCCCGCTGTGCACCAACCACTTCACGTTTCCAACCAGTTTTCCTTGCTCAGCGACACACCCGCTGAGGAACACACCCTGGTTATCGGGAGCTCTATAGTCAGGAACGTGAAAATAGCGAAGCCACGGACTAGAGTCGTGTGCCTCCCGGGGGCCAGAGCGGGCGACGTGGAGTCTTGTTTGAAGCTGCTGGCTAAGGATAAGCGGAGATACAGTCAGATTGTAATACACGCCGGTGGTAATGACGCGAGCCCGTCGGTCGGAAATCACTAAAATTAATGTGGAATCGGTGTGTGCTTATGCCAAGACGTTGTCGGACACCGTAATTTTCTCTGGCCCTCTCCCAAATTTGCAGACAGACGAATTGTATAGCCGAATGTCGACTTTCAACCGCTGGCTGTCGAGGTGGTGCCCAGCGAATAATGTGGGCTACGTAGACAACTGGAAGACTTTCTCGGGAAAACCTGATCTGATGAGGAGAGACGGCATTCATCCCACATTGGACGGAGCGTCTCATTTCTGCGAATATGACCAAGTTGATCACCGGACTTAATCTATGACAACCCAGGGTTCAGATCAGGAACTGGGAGCAGAGTTGTAGTTTAACACCCTTCTCTGCTCTTCCATTCGAGCAGTTACCCACCCTTGACTTTAGAGTAGAGACTGTGTCTGTCCCACGGCCACTTCAATTAAATAAATCAAAAGTAAGCAGAAGAGGAGTCGTACACAATAACCTTATACAAGTTAACACAATTATTTCAGCAGTGCAACAAAATAGGTCTATTAAATGTGGTCTCCTAAATATTCGATCTCTGTCATCTAAAGCTGTGTTACTGAATGATTTAATATCAGATAATCACATTGATTTATGTTGCCTAACTGAAACCTGGCTGAGCCATGAAGAATATGTCTGCCTGAATGAATCGACTCCTCCAAGTCATATTAATACTCACATTCCTCGAGGCACCGGTCGAGGAGGTGGAGTAGCAGCCATCTTTGAATCGAGCCTATTAATTAATCCTCAACCAAAATTACACTACACCTCATTTGAAAGCCTTGTTCTTAGTCTTTCACATCCAACCTGGAAAACACTACAGCCAATTCGATTTGTGATTCTGTACCGCCACCAGGTCCATATTCAGAGTTTATATCTGAATTCTCAGAATTTATATCAAGTTTGGTTCTTAAAACCGATAAAGTTATTATTGTTGGAGATTTTAATATCCATGTGGATGTTGATAATGATTGCCTTAGTGCTGCATTCATCTCCTTGTTGGACTCGATTGGCTTCTGTCAGAGAGTACAGAAACCCACTCACAGCTTTGGCCACACGCTTGATCTTGTTCTTACTTATGGCGTTGACATTGAGCATTTGAACGTCTTCCCACAGAATCCTCTTCTGTCAGACCACAACCTCATAACTTTTGAATTTATACTACCGGAGTGTACTCCGTTAGTCAAAAGTTTCTACACCAGATGTCTAACTGATAGTGCTGTAGCTAAATTTAAAGAAGCGATTCCTTCTGTATTTGATTCGATACCACGTCTCAATATAACAGAGGACTCCTGGTCTAACTTTAGTCCGTCCCAGATTGATCATCTTGTTGACAGTGCCATAGGCTCTCTGAGAATGACACTGGACTCGATAGCCCTCTGAAGAAGAAGACAGTGAGGAAGAGGAGGTTTGCTCACTGGTATAACCCTCAGACCCGTAAACTAAAGCAGACGTCACGAAAGCTTGAACGCATATGGCGTTCAACTAATCTCGAAGAATCCCGCTTAGTTTGGCGAGATAGTCTTAAAACATATAAGAAGGCCCTCCGTAATGCCAGAGCAGCCTATTACTCATCAGTAATAGAAAAAGATGAAAACAACCCCAGGTTTCTCTTCAGCACTGTAGCCAGGCTGACAGAGAGTCACATCTCTGTGGAGCCGAGCATTCCTATAAACCTTAGTGGTAATGACTTTATGAACTTCTTTAATGAAAAGATTTTAACTATTAGGGACAAGATTAATATTCTCTTGCCCATAACCAGTGCCAATCTGTCCTCAAGTGGAATGGCCTTGGAAACCGCTGTATGCCCTGGTGTATATTTGAGGGCTTTTCTCCCATCAACCGTGACCAATTATCTTCAACGGTTTCTACTTCTAACACGTCTACCTGTCTCTTGGACCCCATCCCGACGAGGCTGCTTAAAGACGTGTTGCCTTTAATTGGCGGCTCTCTATTAGATATTATCAATGTGTCTCTGCTAACAGGCCACGTACCACACTCCTTCAAGGTGGCTGTTATTAAACCTCTCCTGAAGAAGCCCACTCTGGATCCAGAGGTGTTGGCTAACTACAGACCGATCTCTAACCTCCCCTTCCTCTCCAAGATCCTTGAGAAAGTGGTCGCAAATCAGTTGTGCGACTTTCTACATCATAATAGTTTATTTGAGAAATTTCAATCAGGATTTAGAAAACACCACAGCACCGAGACGGCACTGGTGAAAATTACAAATGACCTCTTAATGGCAGCAGATAAAGGACTCCTCTCTGTCCTGGTCTTGTTAGACCTTAGTGCTGCATTCGACACCATTGACCATGACATCCTGTTACAGAGACTGGAGCAGTCGATTGGCATTTCAGGCACGGCACTAATTTGGTTTAAATCCTATTTATCAGATCGATCTCAGTTTGTATTTGTAAACGATGACGCCGATAACCACCAACGTTAATCACGGAGTTCCACAAGGTTCCGTGCTTGGACCAATTTTATTTACCTTATACATGCTTCCTTTGGGCAATATTATCAGGAAACACTCCATAAACTTTCATTGTTATGCAGATGATACTCAACTATATCTATCGATAAAACCAGAGGAGAGCAACCAACTCTGTAAAATTCAAGCATGTCTTAAAGACATAAAACATGGATGACCTGCAACTTCTTGATGTTAAACTCAGACAAAACCGAAGTAATTTTAATCGGCCCTGAGCACCTCAGAGATCAATTATCTGGTGATGTGGATTCTGTAGACGGCATTGCCCTGGCATCCAACACCACTGTAAAGAATCTTGGCGTTATCTTTGATCGACTTGTCCTTTAACTCCCACGTAAAGCAAATCTCAAGGACTGCATTCTTTCATCTACGTAATATTTCAAAATCAGGCACATCTTGTCTCAAAAAGATGCAGAAAAATTGGTTCACGCGTTCGTTACTTCGAGACTGGATTGCTGCAACTCCTTATTATCAGGCTGCTCTAATAAATCTCTTAGGTCCCTCCAGTTGATCCAGAATGCTGCAGCTCGTGTTCTCACTAAAACTAAGAAAAGAGATCACATCACTCCTGCACTAGCTGCTCTGCACTGGCTCCCAGTAAAATCAAGAATCACTTTTAAAATTCTTCTCTTAACCTACAAAGCCTTGATTGGTGATGCTCCATCATATCTTAAGGAGCTTGTAGTACCATATTGCCCCACTAGAGAGCTACGCTCACTAAATGCGGACTACTTGTAGTTCCTAGAGTCTTAAAAAGTAGAATGGGAGCCAGAGCCTTTAGTTATCAAGCTCCTCTTTATGGAACCAGCTTCCAATTTCAGTCCGGGAGGCAGACACAGTCACCTCGTTTAAGAGTAGACTTAAGACCTTCCTCTTTGACAGAGTTTATAGTTAGGGCTGAATCAGGTTTGCCCTGGTCCAGCCTCTTGATATGCTGCTATAGGCTTATAGCTGCCGGGGACGTTTAGGATGCACTGAGTACCTATCTCCTCTTTTTCTCTCCTTAAGGATGAATGTTCATCTCTCAATCACATGTTACTAACTCTGCTTTCTCCCGGAGTCCTTGACTTCACGTCTCTTGGGGTCATCGGACCCTATGAGACGGCATAGATCCTATCTGCCTGATGGATCGCCTGGGTCGTGGAATTCCTGCTCATGACTACGCCACTGTCCTGTTGAGACTCCGCCCACTGTTGAGACTCCCACTCCTCCTCCCCACCGCCATCTGCCTGATGGATCGTGGAGGTCTCCATCGTGGAATATGCCTACTATGAACTATTCATACACTCTGTCATATTCATTGAATGTATTTTAACTCTAAATCTGTCCTTCTGTACACATTACATCTATTGCATCTGTCCATCCTGGAGAGGGATCCTCCTCTGTTGCTCTCCTCCAGGTTTCTTCCCTTTTTTTTCCCCCTGAAGGGTTATTTGGGAGTTTTTCCTGGTCCGATGTGAGGTTTTGGGGCAGGGATGTCTATGTGTACAGATTGTAAAGCACTCCGAGACAAATTTGTAATTTGTGAAATTGGGCTATACAAATGAACTGAATTGAATTATTTTGGGCAGAAAAATTTGGTTATTTTACTTCTCAATAGGTGATCAATAGGTGTTCCTCCAAGAAATGTGCTTGTTTCTTCCTGTGAATGTGTTCAGGCCTTGACTGGCATCACACATGATTTTTTGGGGAAGTATTGGATGAGTTTAAGCAATAGTTTTTAACATAAAGAAATCACAGAAAGTACAAAATTATTGGCAGTAAAAAAGCGTAAATTTTCTACCGACGAAAAGTCCGTTTTTTTTCACAGTATTCATTATTCAAGTCTTGAGATTCTAGAAAACTGATTTTTAGCCGATTCTGTTGGCGTTTTGTGGGAGAAACAATCGATGGGGAAAAAGTGGAAAAGGGCCAAATCAAGCAAAAAACGCCAAAAACGGCCAACTTTGGTGAATTATTGTAGCGCCCCCTACGGTTCAAATTGCACGAAATTTGCTGTGAATGTTTCAGGCTCCCTTCTGCACATATCCTGACAGTCTGTTATTTTTTTCTCCCAATAGTGTTGAAGTTATGAGCATTACAATACAGGACACGCCCCTAAAATGTTCGTTCGGCCATAGATGCTTAGCACAATAATATATTTGGAAAAAGATGATAGATCTTAGATGATATAGCTTCCATGATCATTATCTCCAATAGGTTTGGTTTGAATTGGACCCCGTATGTCGGAGCAAACGCCTCTGATGTGTTTTTCACCAAAAAAAATATGGCGGAAAATTTAAGTAGGCGGAGCTTAGGGTCCTGAGAGGCTTTTTTGTAGAGCAGGTCCAAGTGGACTTGGGAAAAATAAAAGCTAGTCATTTGAACATACTGGGTGAGGGGCGTCGCCGGTCACATTTTTAGGTGGCGCTAGAGAGCAAGCCGAATTTCGAGGTCGGTGTCATCCGTCTATTTTCACCAATCCTGACAAGCTTGCCAAATTTGGTGAGTTTTGGGATATGATACGTACCCCCAATATGCCCCCAATGTTCTAAAATAAGATGCGGAATTAAAGCTGCAAGCAGCGTCGAACGGGTCCTCGCTCACCCGCGCCGGTCGGGGGAGCTGGCGGGATGCCGGCCCGCTCGGCCGAGGGCGCGCCGGTCGGACTCGACTCGGGCCGCGACTTATAACGAGCACGACAAGTTTGGGGCAGATTCGACAAAGTCCAGTTTCGCCACTAGGTGGCGCTTTAACTACGTGAACATATTCATGCATCACGTGTCCCTACGTGAAGTAAAAATAAATAAACAAAAACTCACGAAATCCGTGATTTAAAAGCCTCGTCCAGCTGTTTACTGACGTTAGTTATGTTAGAGTAGAGAGAGGGAGAGAGAGGAGAGAGAAGAGAGAAAGAGAGAGAGAGAGAGAGAGAGTTCTTATTCCATTTTAAATAACGGGCTAGTCTAGGATTTGCATGGCCAGACTGAAAAAAAATCATAATGCCTATCTGGTATTGTTCAGCGGGCCGGGCCAAATGTGGAGGCGGGCCTTAGTTTGAGGACCACTGCTCTTGGCTGTCTATCAATATAGCTCATTTTGAAAATAACGTAAGAGGGCAATACGGATCCGTATCAGACCAGCGAGGAGGGCAGTAGAGAGGGAGAGAGAGAGAGAGAAGAGAGAGGAGACAGAGAGAAGAGAGAGAAAAAGAGAGAGAGAGAGTTCTTATTCCATTCTAAATAACGGGCTAGTCAAACAAATTTGGGGCGGACTGAAGGAAGTCCAGTTGAGCCACTAGGTGGCGCTTTAACTAAGTGAACATATTCATGCGTCTGTGTCCCTACGTGAAGTAGAGATCACGTCATGTAAATTCAATGTAAAAAAAAAAAGTGATGAAAAAATGCTGCCTTGTCTTGGAATCGAACACGCATCTCCAGGTGTCCAGACCAACACTTATCATGGTGAGCTATGAGCCAGCTGGTTTACAGGCAGCCGTAGGAGCTCACATTATTTTGGGCAGGAAAATTTGGTTATTTTACTTCTCAATAGGTGAGCAATAGGTGTTCCTCCAAGAAATGTGATTGTTTCTTCATGTGAATGTGTTCAGGCCTTGACTGGCATCACAAATGATTTTTTGGGGAAGTATCGGATGAGTTTAAGCAATAGTTTTTAACATAAAGAAATCACAGAAAGTAAAAAATTATTGGCAGTAAAAAAACGTAAATTTTCTACCGACGAAAAGTCCGTTTTATTTCACAGTGTTCATTATTCAAGTCTTGAGATTCTATAAAACTGATTTTTAGCCGATTCTGTTGGCGTTTTGTGGGAGAAATAATCGATGGGGAAAAAGTGGAAAAGGGCCAAATCAACACGCAACAAACGCCAAAAACGGCCAACTTTGGTGAATTATTGTAGCGCCCCCTACGGTTCAAATTGCACGAAATTTGCTGTGAATGTTTCAGGCTCCCTTCTGCACATATCCTGACAGTCTGTTATTTTTTTCTCCCAATAGTGTTGAAGTTATGAGCATTACAAAACAGGACACGCCCCTAAAATGTTCGTTCAGCCATAGATGCTTAGCACAATAATATATTTGGAAAAAGATGATAGATCTTAGATGATATAGCTTCCATGATCATTATCTCCAATAGGTTTGGTTTGAATTGGACCCCGTATGTCGGAGCAAACGCCTCTGATATGTTTTTCACAACCAAAAAAATGGCCGAAAATTTAAGTAGGCGGAGCTTAGGGTCCTGGGAGGCTTTTTTGTAGAGCAGGTCCAAGTGGACTTGGGAAAAATAAAAGCTAGTCATTTGAACATACTGGGTGAGGGGCGTCGCCGGTCAAACTTCCAGGTGGCGCTAGAGAGCAATTTTTTAAAGCCGAATTTCGACGTTAAGAGCAATTTCGACGTCGGTGTCATCCGGCTATTTTCACCAAGCCTGACAAGCTTGCCAAATTTGGTGAGTTTTGGGATATGATACATACCCCCAATATGCGCCCAATGTTCAAAAATAAGATGCGGAATAAGAATAATAATACCCCTAACAATTTCAATAGGTTCCTCTCGGTCAGACCCTAATAACAAGAACATGAATCCCCAGTCATAATAGTGACTCAGTGTTATTATGTTTACCATATGGACCATCTCAGTTTAGTGGCTTTGCTGGTAGTTGTTTTATGTTCTTACTGCATTTCAGCTTTTAATCTCGGATATGTACATCTAGATCTTTAACTTAATGGATGGCACCTTTTTGAAAAGGAACACCCAGTGAGGACAGGTGCAGAAACACATGAACTCAAAGTAGATCAAAGTTAATCATTCTTAATATTTTACTTTAAAAAACGGCATCACGTCTTTTTTTAATATGCGTAGGTTGAGATGAATTTAATGGCCATTCACGTGTACGTTGCGATGCATAGCTTGTGCGTCTGGAGCAGTGGAAAACAAAACGATCCATTTAGCTGTTACCATATTTGTAAATGTACTTTGCGAACCATAAAAGGGGTTCTGAGCCAATGATGTGCTGGTGTGCATCGAAAGTAAAGGACAAAGGGAATGTGTTGTACCATCTGTGTAACTGTCCCTCACGCTGCCGGGTCCAGGAGCGCCACATGGTCATGCACCGCCGGACGCACACGGGGGAGAAACCCTACGCCTGCAGCCAGTGTGAGAAGACCTTCAGGCAGAAGCAGCTGCTGGACATGCACTTCAAACGTTACCACGACCCTAACTTCATCCCCACCGCCTTCGTCTGCCCCAAATGCAGCAAGACCTTCACTCGCAGGGTAACTACACTCTTCCTACCCATCTCACGAACAAATGACTAGTTATTAGTATTATCAGGCCGTCTAACGGTGTGTTCTCCTAGAACACCATGGCTCGCCACTCGGAGAACTGCACCGGCGAGGTGGACGATGCCGAGAATGGAGACCCACCCCCGAAGAAAGGGAGGAGAGGAAGGAAGAGGAAGATGAGGAGCAGGAGAGATGAGGATGACAGCGGTCAGACTCTTACGTTGTAATGAAACGCGTGGGCTAGATGTTGTGTTCTCTCTGGTCTGATCTGTCTCTGTTGTTTCTCTGTGATGCAGAGGAGGACAATGCCGATCTGGATGAGGAAGAGGAGGAGGACGAGGCCGAAGGCGACGCCGAGGAAGAAGCGGCGCTGCTGCAAGAAGAGGAGGAGCCAGAGTGCATGGAACTGGACCAGGCGCCCGCCGCCATCCCAGTACCGGCTCCCGACGAGCCGCCCGTCAAGAGGAAACGAGGCCGACCGCCAAAGAACGCTCCCAAGACCCCGACGCCCGGCAAGTCGGCCAGGGTGGCTGCCAAGGTGGCCGCTTCTGGTGAGAACCCTGATAACATGGTTACACGGAGTCGTGTAAATACTCATGCACGATAACTGGCATACAATCCTAATTCTACATTTAGTGTGGTCCATGTCCGTCATGGTCAAACTGCTGGCGGGAAGCATCAAGCTGAGCCCGAGCCCCGTCTGTTTAAAAAAATTAATAGCCTCACTTAGTTCCTTAACTGTAAGGTGTATATACATGTTCTGCAAGGAATATTAATTCATTATAGGGCAATATGACTGTTAATTTATATAGCCACTTTACAAATTACATAACTCCCAACACATTGAACTACACAGTAGATTCCCCAGTGTTAAAAATACACTGTCAATGTATATTGACTCTTTCAGAGCTATTACAACACTAGCAAGAGTAAATAGCCCCCAGTGTTGGTGTAAATATTCAGAGTTAAACATGTTGTATAAAATATACAGTTTTAAAGTGAATTGACTGTCAGTTATTATAATTAGAGCAAGAGTAAAACCCCATGTGGATGACAATGTAATCTGTCCTTCTGTACACATGGCATCTATTGTTCTGTCCATCCTGGAGAGGGATCCTCTTCTGTTGCTCTCCTGAAGGTTCCTTCCCCTTTTTCCCGTGAAAGGGATCCGATGTGAGGTTCTGGGACAGGGATGTCTATGTGTACAGATTGTAAAGCACTCTGAGGCAAATTTGTAATTTGTGAGAATCGGTGGCAGCTGGTGAATTTGGGGGGGGGGGCGCAGTTGGGCGACGCGGTTTAAATAGCACTCAACAATGAGAAGAAAAGAGGTTTTGAGTAGAATATTGTAAAAAACAAAGCTTTATTTCAAGAAAACACCGTGCTCAGCACTCTCCAATAACAACTATCAACACACTGTAACTTTGGGCATGAGAGGTTCAGAGCAGAATGCTTTAAGAAACATTGGGTTGGGTTTCAGAGGTTTGCAAAATAAAAGAGTTTCACCCTCACATGAAAGAGGTTCAAAGCAGAATAGTCAGAAAGAGATCACATGTTACATTGGGTGTTTGACAGAGTAGACCCACTACTGTAAAGAAAAGTAGCCTCCTCTCTTTAAAGTTGGCAAACTTCTCAATAACTCTGGTTAAAGTCAATCATGTCTGTAACCAGCCTGTTTCCATTATTCTTGAGGGAATGTGTCTGTTTTTCAGAACTTCTTCGTTGTGTTTTCGATGCCAGTTCGGTCTCCTTCTGCTGCTCTGCTCTGCAAACAGGGTTAGCTTCATGCTGTTAGCAAGTTAGCTCCATGCTGTTAGCTAGATAACTGCGGCAAGATTCGTGCTTGACACTTGTCTGAAGATCTAGATCCCTCACCCTGTTGTAGTCCAGAGAGTTTCAGTCCCAGGACTTTGGAACAACAGACAGGGGAATCTAAACAGCGCATTACTCACTGAGCCTCCAGCTAACCAGCTCCGTTAGCAACCTGCTCCCGTAGCTACGAGGAGCTCTCTGGGCTGAGGGAACGATACCGGTCTCTGATCTGCCGAATAGTCCAATCACGTGAAATAATAAAACGATGTCATTGGCCAGAGCGCACATTTTTATGCCCCAAGATTCACGTTTCATCCGCCAATGAGAAGCCGTCCTTGCCGAAACGACTGTGAAATGTTTGCACGCTGCTGCACACACACGTTGGGCCGGTGCCCCGGAAATGGGGCGGGGCTTCTCTCCGTGATAATGAGTGGCGATATATTATATTTTTTCACCTTAACTTAAGTGGTTGTTGACAGGCTGACGGTCTCCCACACACATTTAGCGCGTCAACACGGTATATTTACTATTTAAATGATTTGGCCTATAATGTTTTTTGACAGGAGGTATTTTTTTTTCATCTCAAAATTTTACGGGAGGCGGCGCCCTAGCGCCCTCTATGGACGCACTGCCACTAGTGAGAATGGGCTATACCAGGGGTGGGCAAACTTATTGACCTGCGGGCCACAATCGTTTCTAAAATGTGACAGAGGGGCCGGGCCAGGAGCATTTGGACACGCAATGTAATTTATTAAACCTGGAGATTGCGTCTGTTTTTTATACATTTCAATTTAAGGTGCAAAGTTAAAGTAATCAACATTTACTGGAAAGAGATCAATGCTCACTTTCAGCATTCAAAACAAATTATTACCCAACGAAATACTCAAGCTCAATAATTTCTAATTGTTTTAAACCCCGCAAAATAATGGACGGATTGTCCTGAGAGATAGACTGTATTAAATATCCTGCCTGCAGCAGAAACTAGAAAGGGGTGTTTAAATTGAGGGCGATGTGCGGCGTCATCTGGTCAGCATGTGTATGAACCCTGTCACAAACAGACTGACAGCGCTTTACTCGAGAAAATATGACCCTAAAGCTGACAATTGAAGTTCGATTTTGAAAAATTATTCATATCTCTTCTGAAAACACACCTTTACTTATGTGGACCAACTGTTTTGGTGTTTGAAATTGGTTTACCAAAGGTCATAGGTTCACAAAAGCAGTGAAATATCTGAATACAATGCTAGATACATGTAATTGCACCTGTCCATCCTGGAGAGGGATCCTCCTCTGTTCTCTCCTGAATGTTTCTTCCCTTTTTCCCCCTTAAGGGTTATTTGGGAGTTTTTCATGATCCGATGTGAGATCAAAGGTCAGGGATGTCTATGTGTACAGATTGTAAAGCACTCCGAGACAAATGTGTAATTTGTGAAATTGGGCTCTACAAATAAACTGAATTGATAAATGAGGAAAACCAAATTTTGTATTACCATTTTGAGTAAAAATGATGTGTCTGTCACACATTCACCAAAATGATAAAGATGGGACTGAGAAATGACTTCATATTGCAGATAAAGTTTCATGGGGGGTGTGCAAATAAAAAATAACCATTACATTTATTTTTTTATAAATATGTATTGTACATATAAAAAAATTCTACATTATATACATGTTGAGAAATAGAAAACAGAACACAACTATTGACACAGACTATTTACAATATGGCTTCACTATAATAACATCATGTCATCGTGTCACGAGACCTCTCTGCTGGCCGGGCAGGCGGAGCTGTAGGCGCTGGTGAATCCTCTGTAAAATACAATACTAGTCAGCACCGCGCACACGTTATGGACACCGTGACGGGACACGTAACGATGTAAAGACTCTTACCCGGTCCAAGTGGATCTCTTCTGGCTGCGTGTTCCTCCTCGTGGCTCTGCAGCTCCTCCAGGCTCCGCGCTGCTCGCCAAAATCACTGCGGCTGTTTCTAAATTAGCCTCACCTGTGTGGTGGGCGGGTCCTTTATGATTTACTGAGTGTTCATTGGTTGTTTTTTTAGCAAAATGTTGACAGACAAACGGATTGACAAATCACGGTGAAGGGTTTCGTGTGACGAGTTCTTTCCGCGCCAACGCACACCGGAAGTAAACAAAGTTGCGACAAGTTCGGCGGGCCGGATTAAAAAGCCTAACGGGCCGGATGTGGCCCGCGGGCCGTAGTTTGCCCATGTCTGGGCTATACAAAACTGAACGTTCACTCTTACTCTGGAAAGCTCCGCCCCCTCCTTCTCCTTTCAAATTGAGTTTCATTACGTGTGTTTTAATTCTAGAAAGAATTTCTCTAAATTGTTTTATATCAAATGTTCAGCAGAAGCAACATTTTAGAATAACTCTATACTGAGTTCAACTTACACTCTAGCTGTTTTTGTGTCTTGAAATATCGAATTGCAGACGGCTAACGTGACACTCAGCCAGTAAACATTCGGTCCCGATCCACAGAGTGTTGAAGAGCCTCTGTGGGTCAGTGCAGGTCTGTCTTTCAACCGGGGTTGGCGGTTCAATCCCTGCTCTAGTTGATGTCTCCTGTAGCTGTAGCTTACAAGAGCTGTAGCTGTAGCTTACAAGATGGCGCTGTGCCAACGGCTGCTTGTTCCAGTAGTGGCGTTTTGCTTTTATTTTATTGTCGACACTGGACCATAACTACTTTTTCGATAATTCTACTGTGGCTTTTGTTCACGGAGAAGGGCTCGCGCTGCAGAGCCGGGCGGAGGAGGAGGCTAAAGGAGATAAGATAAAACCCGTCGTCATAACGATCATAACGGGAGGTCGACCATGTGTGCGAAGGCGCTTTTTGCCCGAACATTGAACTGTTGGCCGTGGGGATGCGCCCGTATTATTTGCGAGAGAGTTCACGTCCGCCATTTTGGTTGTCGCACGCGCCCGCCATCTGGGATGTGTTGTGTGGACACGGAGACTGTGCGCCTGCCCCAACAACAAGCCCTGATAGGTGGGAGGGAGACAGCCAGGGGCTCCCTGAGGGGCCACGAACTGCTGAACTTTTTTTTTCAGTTCACAGCACAGCCCTCCTCTCTCCTCACACCATCCACCGAGCCCTCAATACAATGGGCCTCCCACTCCTCCCCTCTCTGTGAAAGTCAACACCATCTGGCCTCAGCGACTACCGACGGTCGCCCTCACCTGAGGCTGGTCTTGGCCCACCTCCGCCGCAGGTGTGAATCCGTTGACCAGAAGCTGCGGATGGCCGTGGTGGACGCTCACCATGGGGCGGTGCGTGGTGAGTGACTTTGTAAAGTGGGCGATGCGCCACCCACCTGCGGACTGACGCAAGACGACTTCAGGAGGAAGGCGAGCTCCTACACCTGAAGGGATGAGTCGACTTTTTTCCTGAAAAAGCTTCCTTCCTTCGTGTGTTGTCGCCAGTGTGCTGCACTTTGCCATTTGTCTGCTGGGGGCAGCATCGCAGCCGTGACACCAGCCGCTTAACGTTGCTGCTACTGGCTCGAACAATTTCCCCTTGATTACTGTGTCTACGGTGTATGAATATAACATGACTTTAAGTCACTTTGGCGAGTGTCAGCTGAATAATGTAAAGTAACACACATAGTGGTAACATTTCAAAGTTAATGCAACTCTGGTAATAGTTAGTAGTCTACACTGAGAAGTGTAGAAATAGTACTACAAGTGTTATTTATAATTGACACTCGGACTAGTGTTAATCAAAATGAACACTTCTCAGTGTAGTGAGTAAAATAATAACTCTTATCAGAGTTGCGTTAACTCTGAAATGTTAACACTATGTTCAGTTACTTTAACGCTCTAAAGATAAGGGACCATATGCTCACTGGCTGAGTGTTAAAATGTACTCTTTAAGTGTTTAATCGACACTGGAAAAAGTCCTTGAAAAACAAAAAGAAATCGGAAAAGTTCTGGAAATGTGTTGCAGTCATATGTTAATTTACGCTGAGTTTGAAATATTTAATATGTTTTTAAAATAAATATAGGCTGGCATACGCTCTTTCATACTCCCGGTGCAATGTGTTGTGGTTGTGTATGAACCCTGTGTAAGTCTCATTAGAACCCTCTGAACCGGGACGAGATCGGGATCATAGTTGCTCTCTTGCCGTCTGCTGGCTGTAAGGCAGAACTATAGGAAGGACATCTTTAGCGCCCTTTGTTGTTTAATAACTGAATGCAGCTCTTAAAGTGCTGATTTGATGTGTTTCACAGCGGCGGCCATCATTCAGGTGGAGGACGAGAGCACCGGCGCGGTGGAGAACATCATTGTGAAGAAGGAGGAGGCCGACGCCGACGCAGAGGAGCATCTGGACCGGGGCGACGCTCTGACCGTGGAGGGGGTGGAGACTGTGGAGCTGGCAGTGAGCGAGGAGACGGCGGCCGCCGCCGCCAACGGAGAACTGACTCCGGAGATGATCCTCAGCATGATGGACCGGTGAACCCGTCACACCCGTGTAGCCGGACTATAAGCACACACACGCACATACACGCTCACACGTCAACATGTATCCTCCTCGTGTTGCTCCTCCCTGTGAGCTTGTAACAGCAGCCGTGTACAAACAAGGGAAGCCGCCTGTAAATATTTACACATACTAACTTCAGATCCATGTTCATCAACACACACACACACACGCATACACACACACACACAGTCTCTATCAGATCTCACACGTCATATCCAGATATCGTCCACGCTAATGCTGATGCTTTATTATTTTTCCGTGATGAATGACTTTGTGCATTTTTGCAACTCATTTCTACCCAAAGCCACATCCTCTGAACGTTTCAGCTCCTCCACATGCCGCTCTGCCAAAAGGGGACGTTATCCGATCTACCTTCACATTCTACTCGGTTGTTCGTCTCGCAACGACGCAGTTTTTTGCAAATACCGAGCCTTTATATGTGTGTGTATATATAGATATAAATGTAGTTTTTCCTAATGAAAGCTAGTGTATGGTACTTGGGTTTGTCTGTGAGATCCCAGCGCTCAGAGCTTCTCCCAAAAGGCGTGTTTAGACACGTATGGTAAGTTAACAGAGGGATGCCTGTTGATTCATAAGGAAATGGGCATAAGATAACATTCTGAAGTCAGTGATAACTGTTTGACAGCCTCACTGCCAGCAGCCCACCTGCTTCTTAAGGAAATGAAATACACCAAGACAGTTTGTTTTTTAGGTTTCATTCATCGCTAACGTTCCTCCTCCTGGAGTCCGCCTGACATAAACCTGTAGTTTTGGGATTTTGAACTTTCCAAATACTTCAATTAACATGGAATCATGTCACTGCATCTGAATGTTGTCCATTTCAGACGCTCTTAAGTTTTCCATTTAAAAAAAGTGTTCACTTCTAAGTTACGCTTGGTTTTTGGAACTCGGGATGCATGATAACCAATAAGATCACCACGTCACATTTTAATAAGTGGTAGTTTAGGCAGCAATTTGACATTTTATTGTATCGGCTATAATTAAATTATTGGTAAGAATTATATAAATGCCCTTGTCGGACAATAATTTATCAGCGTTATATATATATTGTGCATCCATACTTACTACCACCCCCCCCCCCCCCAACACACACACACACACACACTAATCAGTCATCAACTGTGGCAGGTGGTTTACAGCCTGCATGTAAATACACATTTTAAACTTTTTTCTTTTTTAAAATTAATTATGAACCTTTTTTATAAATATTTTTAACGGCTGACTTGGAGACATTTGTCCTGAGCCACTGACACGTTTTCAGTTTCCGTTTGCGGGTTTGTGCCGTTGCCTCTGCGGCGGTTGAGCCTCGTCTCTTTCTGTGAGGCAAGTTTCACCTCTTCAGGAACAAAGAGCTCATTCTGAAGGACGATCGGCTGTAAATTGTCTGAAAGAAAGAAAAGAATGCCTTCCTGCTTAGTTAGTTTGCCGTCGGCCTAATATGTGACTTAATAATGTGACCATGAGGGATTTTACATACTTGTCCCAGTCCTGGACGAAGGCCTGTTCTATTAGCCCGGGGCTCTTAGTTCTATTAGCCCACGGCTCTATTAGCTCTCGGTTATCCATTTGTAGTTGACACTGAGGCATCAGATCCCTTACTCCAAATCAAAGTGACCCCTGAATTGTATTTAGGCTTGAGATGAGAGGTCTGAACTCGAGCCAATCAAATGCTTTACGACTTGTGAAGCTGTTGATCCTTCACCACAGGCTGTTTTTTTTAATGTGGCCTTTTAATCGTTCTGAGACCGTTGTTGTATAATGTTGGAAGATGAGACACTGTACAGCTGATGACAAATAAAATAATTCTAATGGTCCCGTGGTGTTGCTGTTATTTTCAATCGGTATGTGTTTTTTATCCAGGTCAATTTTTAAAAATACATAAACAGAGGCTGGTAATCTTGTGCATACCTGCAAACTTGTCACCTTTCGGTGAAATTCACCGTTTTGAAATCAAAATAGGTCATCCAAGTGAATCGTGTAGATCCGAAGAGTTTTTATTTTGGGGTAGTGGCGGGGGGGTCAACTGGCCGGCCGGCGTTTATGAGATTGCAGTGAGACACGGAGAAAATGTGAAGTGGTGCTCTTCGCAATAAAACTTCTTTGTTGGGACGTGTCGCGTCTCGGCCAATCAGCGTTCAGATGTCGACGGGGTTTAGGTTAGCTTGAATGTCAGTCCGCTACATCTACTGCTGTCACGCTGCACGGTGTATCGACACTAACAAAGTACCCATGCGTTAAACACGATGTGATTTAGCATATTTTTTGTATCAATACTTCATTAAAAGAGCGCTGGATCGGAGCACACGCACGCGCTGCTCCGTGTCAAGCTGTCTGCACGCAATGCGCTGCGCAGCGCTCACAGCGAGTGGCGTCAAGTGGCGGAGCTTTTGAGACTTAAAGCTTTCAGCTATAAAAAATAAAAATAAAAGATGATTCCAGAAGTGAAATGTTTCAGTTCTTTGTCTCCAAGGCAGACAGTCTGTAAAGTTATGTAACTACAGCTGCTCATCCTGATGAACTGTGTATCATCTGGTCAGATACTGACTAAAGGCCTCATAGTGTATCATCAATGCTATGATGGAACCATGTAGTTTCATTAATATCTGGCTGTATTAATACTAATAATATACTGCCATTTGTTAAGTGTTGAAAAAGTTGGTAAAAAGTGAACCATACAGATGTTTTATTTATTTCTATTATAGATAAATATACCAGTATCGTATTTATGGTATCATATTGTTTTTATGGTATTGTATTGAATTCTGGCATCATGATATTTATGGCAGGTATCGTATAGAAGTTATAATGTTAGTGACAGCCAGGTAGAGGCAGAACAGACTCAGGGAACAGAGTCATGGCTCAGCAGAGCTCACGAGTCCTTGTTGTTCAGGCCAAAGAAAGGGAAGTTGGTTTATGAATGACTTTAACCATATGATATATAATGACAACGCATATTTTTTTATTACAATCATTATATCATTAATAATATTTCTACTTTATACATTTTGTTGTAAAACTACCAAAGTTCAGCTAAAAATATTATTAGATGAATCAATTAGTTGCAAAAAATTGTTGATAATAATTTCACTTTAAATAATTTAAAAAATATTTTATGATTCCAGCTTCTTAAATTTGAAGATGTGCTGCTTTTCCATTTTTCCTAATTTGAATGATTTTTAAATATTGTTATACTTGTGTTCGCCAGTAGGGGGCAGTAGTGGGGTTTGCCATGACTGGTGCTGTAATTCTTGTCTTAAACGAACAACTTAGACCAGCGTAACAGACAGTGACGCAGCTGTTGATGCGAGTCTCTTGGTGTTTACTGGTGAGAAACGTACATAAACACCATATATATATATTAATGTTATGTTTGCTCGCTTTTATATTTTGACAGTTATTAACTGTGTAGAAGTTAAAGTGAAGACAGTTAATTAAGGCTAGCGCCGTTTAGCTAGCGGATGCGAATCGCGCGCTAGCGTTTTAGCACCATTGTACAATGGTCTGCTGGCCTGATAATTACATTGTTCCATGAAAGATTAGATAGTTACATGTTGTGTCCCGTGACAGATATAAACAGTAGTACGCACACATATAAGTACATATATACATACACAACATGTACATGCATATAAAGTTTAAACAGGTTTCCTGGTGGAAGTCACTTCTTGTCAGTGCCTTCGATTTCCGTGACCTTGTCCGTCACCATGGAAACGTTGTCACATGACACTCACTCTGGTTCTGTGCTGTGACGTCACGAAGCACCGAACCAGAGTCTATATATAGAAGTGATTTCCAGCAGGAATTCAGTGTGTGAATATCACAGAAACCTCCCCACCCCTTCTCCATTCAGCCACTTCCCGGGGTGGGGGCCTCTGCTGGGATATCACAGACAGGGTGGGTGGGAAGGTTTATTATATATTATAGGTTATTGGATAAAAGAGGAACAAAAGGAATTAATTTCTTACATAATTTAGAAATTAAAGAAATAAAAAAATTGTTCAAGTGCACAAAATTCAGGAAGTTACTTGATTTGTAAAATAGTGTAACGTGGGACTTGTTAACCTGTGTGATTGTTGCTCAAGTGGGCCGAGAGATTTCTCTGAATGGGCCTCGCTCCTATTCACACCTGGGCCCATGCAAAATAAATATTACTGAATATTTCAAGGTGTGGCGGCCATCTTACCGGGTTCACCATCATCTTTCAAGGTGTTGTAACTATTCTATTAATATATATATATTAGGGCTGTGAAACGATTAACATTTTTAATCAGATTAATCATGATTAATCCCATATATACATTCAGGGTTTTTCCTGGGTCAATATGGGTCTTCGGTGCTCCCAAAAAAAAAATGTCTGTTCGTTAAGTGAGTGATCAGCAGCTGGCCGCTCGGTCCATTCGCGCACCTCACAGTTGCGTATTGATCAGACAAGAAGACACGCTTATCAACTCCAGTGTTACCCCTCCTATTATAACAGGGGGAATCTCCACCCGTCACCTTTTTTTCGTCCGGATGTGCGCGCACACGCCGGCAACCGAGCTCTGCGTCGCGCGAGACGGAGATCGGAGTCGTGTTAACGCGACACTAGAGACAGAATGACATGCTGCTGGTTAGAGACGACCAACAACAAGACGGGTCGGAAGCTCATTCTGCGCATGCGTTAAATGCGTTAAAAAAAAAAAAAAAACTAGTTAAACCTTTAATTGAATTAACGCGTTATTTTTCACAGCACTAATATATATACATCTATTATATTATTAGAAGGGTTTGTGGGCACTGACTTAGTCAGAGCAGAGGACCCCCACCCCCCAACCCGTTGTCCCCTTTTTCACCCCTCATGAGTTCGCAGGTATGATTGTGCTATGTGGTTGTTATTGTAAGCCATTGGTTGACACACACGCATTCCATTTATTTTTTTAATAACCCAAAATAACGATTGACAAATTGATCTTAGAGGGCATTACAATCTACACACGTATAATATTCTCCTCACATCGGATGAGGAAAAACTCCCAAAAATAAACTTTTAATGGGGAGGAAAAAGGAACAACCCTTCAGGAGAGCAACGGAGGATGATCCGTCTATCAGGGTGGACAGAAGTACAATCTAGTTGGGAAATATTGTACTTTAAAGTTCTCTAGTGGGGTAAGGGGGTCGTCCTGCAACCCCAAGGTTTTCGGTTCGATCCCGGCTCTCCCCATTAGTTGTTGCAAGTCGAAGTGTCCTTGAGCAAGGCACTGAACCCCCAGTTGCTTCCCGGGAGCATCACTGCAGCCCACTGCTCCTTAATAACTAAGGATGGGTTAAATGCAGAGAACTCATTTCCCCTTGGGGATTATTAAAAGTATATATCTCATCTTAATATGGCAGTAGGAGCTCTCTAGTGATGTAATATGGTACTGTGATCTCTCTAGTGGGATATGGTACTTTAAGCTGTCTAGTGGAGTAAAAATAATAATGCATTACATTTTAATGCGCTTTTCGAAGTACTCGAAGACGCTTTACATTTCATTATTAAAACATCCTATAATCTATACAATATTAATAACTTTACATTACAATAAAAACAAATAAGAATGCAGAGCAACCTATCACAGACTAAAAGCAGGTCTAAACAGATGGATTTTGATTTGTGATTTTAAGATCGAAAGCTCGGTGCAGTCTCGGATGAGTTTGGGGAAAGAGTTCCAGAGGGAGGGGGCAGAAATAGAGAAGGCTCTGTCACCCTATGCCCGGTGCGTGGTCCTATGAGGGATGTATAGGAGATTGGCATCAGAGGAGCGGTGGTGAAGCAGATTGGTGAGGTAGGAGGGGGCCTGATTATGGAGGGCTTTGTGAGTGAGGAGAATGATTTTGTAATATGGTACTACAAGCTCTAGTGGGGTAACATGGTACAATGTGCTCTCTAGTGGGGTAACATGGTACTACACGCTCTCTAGTGGGGTAACATGGTCCTACACGCTCTAGTGGGGTAACATGGTACTACACGCTCTCTAGTGGGGTAACATGGTACAATGTGCTCTCTAGTGGGGTAACATGGTACTACACGCTCTCTAGTGGGGTAACATGGTACTACACGCTCTCCAGTGGGGTAACATGGTACAATGTGCTCTCTAGTGGGGTAACATGGTACTACACGCTCTCTAGTGGGGTAACATGGTACTACACGCTCTCTAGTGGGGTAACATGGTACAATGTGCTCTCTAGTGGGGTAACATGGTACAACAAGCTCTCTAGTGGGGTAACATGGTACTACACACTCTCTAGTGGGGTAACATGGTACAATGTGCTCTCTAGTGGGGTAACATGGTACTACACGCTCTCCAGTGGGGTAACATGGTACTACAAGCTCTCTAGTGGGGTAACATGGTACTACACGCTCTCTAGTGGGGTAACATGGTACTACACGCTCTCTAGTGGGGTAACATGGTACTACACGCTCTCTAGTGGGGTAATATGGTACTGTTAGCCATTTTAATTGGGTTTCGTTACTTTGGACCGCCCACCACTAGGTGGCGCAAGGCCTACTTAATTTGATGTTTAGGCCTATTTTCTGTGGAGAGGCATAGAGGCTAGCTGTTGCCCATTTGTCGGAAGCGTCGAGCGTGATTCATGCGATAACAGGTGACAATACGGCAAAGCAGAAACAGCAATGGTTATATTATGATTTAAGTATGTGCACCTAAGTGGTGGCAACATTGTTTATGATTTAGTTTGGGATAAATACATGCAACTGAAACAATAAATAAACTGGACGTAAGAAACTGGATCCTTAAATTCAATGAAACGTGTCGGAATTCCAGCAGATGAGCAGCCCAAGTAGTGCTTCGGTGTGGAACAGGCAACTTTAAGCTTTCTAGTGGGGTAAAATGGTACTATGAGTGGAGTAATGTTATATTATAAGCTCTCTAGTGGGGGTAATATTGGACTATGAGCTCAAGTGGGGTAATGGGGTACGATGAACTCTACTCAGGCAAGGCACTCTCGTGGGGAAATATGGTACTATGAGCTATAGTGGGTAATGTGGTTCTATAAGCTCTCTCGTAGGGTAATATGGTACTATGAGCTCTATTGGGGTAATATGGTACTATGCGCTCTCGTGGAGTACTACGGTACTATGATCTCTATTGGGGTAATGGTGTACTATGAACTCTCTACTTGGGTAATAGTGTACTATGAGCACTTTTGTGTTGGTGAAATTGTACTATAAGCTCTCTACTGGGGTAATATAGGACTTTTAGCACTTTAGAGGGATAATGGGGTACTACGAACTCTACTAGGGTAATATGATACTATCGGCACTATAGTGGGGTAATATGGTACGATGAGCTCTCTGGTTCTGTGTAGAACCTCAGCCCTTGAGAAAAAACCTATGTATTACCCTTATTTCTGAGTGTAGAAAGTGAAGCTGACAGATCGATGTAGTGAAGTTAAAGTCTAAAGTACGATGAAATGGAAACTTCAAAGCAAAGGGTCTGTACTTGGGTACTTTGGTTCTTTCTACCGTTGATTGAGAGGAAGAAGAAAATGAGGAAGAGGAGTAAAAAGAAGGCCTCCGACCAGAGTGGATTGAAAGAACATTACAGCTCATCTCTTCTCTTCTTGGTCTTCTTCTCTTCCTTGTGGAAGACTTTACCATCCGACTGCTTCTTCCAGCTCAGTTTGATGTCGTTGTTCAGCCCCTGGTTCTTCAGCCTCTGATCTGAAACATGGAGAGAAGAACTCTTCACTAGTCTGATGTTTCCTTACATCCTGCATCCTTTCTCTCTCTGTCCTCATGTGGAAGCTCTAGAAGAACTCTTCACTAGACTGTTGGTCCCTTACATCCTGCATCCTTTCTCTCTCTGTCCTCATGTGAAGCTCTGCTCTAGAAGAACTCTGGTTTCCACGAGAGCATCTTTGTTGTTGGCATGTTTTTTGGACACAAGTCTAGCTTCAATAATGACGTGTCCACGTTTGCTCTGCACATAGCACCTCTACATTGTTCTTAGGAGTCCGCTACATCTCACGTATCACCTGTCATTCTGTTGTTAATGAGGAAGATGTACCTTCTTCAAGAGGTTCTCCATCACCACAGGGTCATTCAGATCCAGAGAGGAGCTGCTTTTCTCCAGCCTGACTTTCAACACTCGCTTTGCAACAGGAACAACGTCTAAAAAACAAACCTTCATCACAACATTTCTGCCCCTTAATAATCAACATTCTTGAATGTTTAACAGTTTGAATGATGAGAGAAAAGTCTGATAATTTTCCATCAGCTACATTTTAAATATGGCTGGTGCAAGAACACCTTAGCTTAGCATAGACTTAGCAATAGCAGTGTTGCATCACTCAGGCCAGCACGCTCTAAACCTAAGTCCACCTTTATAGTGATTGATAGCTCACCACTGTAGCAGATGAACGCTGACTTGACGTTACAGTCCAGGGTCTCCCATTGTCCATCGGCACTGAAATCCACTGCCACACAAGTCTTAGAGGAGACATCAATTTCACGAGGCACCAGAGGATTCCAGTTCCTAAATGAGGACTCACTTCCATCAGACCACTTCCACGGATTGCTGAAAAGGCCGATCCAGACTTTTCCTCCATCGAGAGCCAGATTTTGTACCATCTGGTTCTCCTCCATGTTCCTCACACTGGCCAGGTCTGTGTGGTGTTCTCTGCAGTAGTTCTGGGCCTCAGTCGACGTCATTAAGTTGTGAATGAGGACATACAGGACTGTCTCAGAAAATTAGAATATTGTGATAAAGTTCTTTATTTTCTATAATGCAATTAAAAAAACAAAAATGTCATGCATTCTGGATTCATTACAAATCAATTGAAATATTGCAAGCCTTTTTTTTAATTTTTATATTGCTGATTATGGCTTACAGCTTAAGAAAACTCTAAAATCCTATCTCATAAAATTTTAATATTTCCTCAGACCAAGTTAAAAAAAAGATGTATAACAGCTGAGTGTTTGTCAAGGCTCAGGAAACCCTTGCAGGTGTTTCGAGTTAATTAGACAATTCAAGTGATTTGTTTAATACCCTACTAGTATACTTTTTCATGATATTCTAATATTTAGAGATAGGATATTTGAGTTTTCTTAAGCTGTAAGCCATAATCAGCAATATTAAAAGAATAAAAGGCTTGCAATATTTCAGTTGATTTGTAATGAATCCAGAATGCATGACATTTGTTTTGTTAATTGCATTACAGAAAATAAAGAACTTCATCACAATATTCTAATTTTCTGAGACAGTCCTGTATGTGTTTGGCCCTGAAAGTAGATCAGAGTGACGTGCTGAGTAGAGGAACCATAACAGACCACATGATGCAGACCAGTTTATTGTTGCTTCATGAATCTCAGCATGAAGGTGGAAACAACACAGAGCTGGGTGAATATGAACATGCACATTCATAAAGGCAACAGACATTAATCTGCTTTAAAGGACCTTCATGTAGCTGAAGACTAGTTCAAGTAACCGTGAGGAACTTTTAACTGGTCCTGAACCAGTCTCAGTCTAGTCCTGATCCTCTATGTGACCTCAACTAAGCCGTAGTCCTATATGACCTCAGTTTACTCCTGGTCCTCTACAGACCCCATCTAGTTCTGACACCACCCTGCTGGAGACCCAGGAATTATTGCTGGCCCCACTGTGGGTAGGGGGGCCCGGGTGAACCCACTGGACCAGAACCAGGACTGAGAGGGGCAAACTGTCAGACCCTGCTGCAGTTAAATGAGAGGTTTTCTAAAGGGATCCTGGTCCTCAGAGACATTACCACTTTAGTCCACAGGGGGCACCAGAATCAACAAAGAAGGAAAGTTCCTTGTAGTAACTTTCATGTTCTCACCTCTGACATCGAAGCAGACTGACTTTAAGGGAAGCCAAGACGCAATGTCGTTCCAATGCCCAAATGTATCCATCGCTGTGCCGAGTTGTTCGTTTTTGTTGTTGTTCGGTTCACTAGACCTCCATCGTCTGAACTCCATCTCCCCTGGTTTGTAGAAACTTGTGTTTGACAGTGACCAGCTCCAGTCCTCCACGTAATGGTACAGTCCAATCCAGGCTCTCTAAAAGCAATATTTAATTGTGATATAAAGAAAGAGACTTTCTAAGGATGCTAACAGTGCTAACAAAGGTAACATGGCTCCACTATATATTTATGTGGATGATGTTTGATTGATTAGATATTAATGCTGAAAATAGCCAGTTCAGTTTAGCAGTATGTTGGGTAACACGCAACATACTGCAAAACTGAACTGGCTATACTTTGTAATAACTACACGCTATTCAGAAATAAAAATAAAACATACCCAAACTTAAAAGGGTGGATCCAAGCAATCACAAGAGCTATAATAAGGGTTAATAATAAGTGTGAGCTTTTGTTCTGATTTGTAAATATCAGTCTCTATGTTAATGGTTATTAATACATTGTTGGCACACAGCACAAATTAAAAAGTTTCAGGTTCATAGGAAAATAAATATTTTGGAGTGATACAGCTGCTTTTTGAAAGCTCTCCTAAATCATAAGCCAATAAATGCGATGAGTCTCTGCAAAATGTCACGAATAAAGCGAAGCAGAAAAGAAATTAGAAAGTATTTAGTACAGAAACTTCAGGCGAGATCTGCCAAATCTGGCATTTGCTCTCCCTTCCCCCTGGTGGAAACCCTCTTGATTGTAGTGTGAATAGATGGCTATAGATACTCATAATCAATAATTTGTACGTTCCAGCAGACTCATAATCATCTATAAGTCTTTAATTGGCCTGTAATAGGTATTACTTAATTTACAAATGCATAATATGTCATTTCTAAAGTAGGAAAACATAATCATGAATCACATAACAGTCGAGCTTATTAATCAAGAATAAAATATGTATAACTGTGTTCATGAATTGCTGACTAATGAGTGTTAATGTTGGAACAAGGCTTTATAAATGATGAATTAAGTGTTTACTCATACTTAACTAATGCTCAATAGCGTGTAGTTATAAAGGTTTACCATATGTTCCATTAACTAATGTGTTTTATGTTAAAAATATTCATCTGTAAACTAACTTTGTCAAATAAATGTCTCTCTGAAATGTTAGATATACCAGCATTGAACTAAAGTACAAGTACACACTGAGGTCCAGTTCATCTGCATACGTTCCACCACCGTGTGAATGTAATAGTTCAGACCACCTGTCACTGACGTAATGAAACTCACTGAGTGGATCGGTCTCTTCAGGGTCTCCAGGTCCTCCTGGTCTCGTATGGTGGCCAGGTCCATGTGGTTCTCTCTGCAGTGATGCTGTGCTTCAGTCATGGTCTTCAGCTCATCAACGACATGGTAACGACGTACAGCAGCTGGTGAGACGGCCCACAGTCCTGATGGACAAACTGCATATTGATCACATTTAATATTAATAACTTAGCTCACTCACGCAAATGAACATTTTACATTAAAATAAAAAAGACAAACAAAGAAGTGGAAGTGAGAGGAATGTCACCGGGACACATTATGAAACATAATAATGATATAGAAAATGGGAAAATAATTCTAATGTATTAAAGTCTTGCCTGACATGACGACGACGCTCAGAAGAAGTTTGTCCATCCTCCTCTCTGGTCCTGTGTGTCAGGCTGTGGCGTTACATCCTGCATCCTGTTGTGAGGATGTGAGGCCGCTGGATCAGGCATGCAAAGCTCTGCCAACAATCATTTTCCTAAAGGACTTAAATATCATTTAACTAACAAAGACCACACTACGAGGGACATGGGTTTCAGATTGTCTCTGGAGAGATGAAACTAAAGTAATCGTCAGGAGACTTCATGCAAATTCAAAGATACACAAATGGAACTAGAAAACATAAAAATCGAAATATTCCTATAAATATGTTTCTGTCTTTAAAGTTTGACTCTCTCTCTCTGTGTCACCACAACACTTATACATTTGTGAGAGATTGACTGTAACGACTCGTGTGTAGACCCAAATGCACCCTCGACTCCAGGGATCCTTCGAACTTATATTCCACACTCTGGAAACGGCAGGCAGAGTATCAACAGGACGAAGGGCTGGTAGGTTCTCTGGGAGTTGGACTAGCGGGTTAACCAGGGTCGGCAACAGGAAATCCGTCTAGAAACAAGTGCTGGAGAGTCTGGCATAGAAAAAGAAGAACAATCTGGCAGGGTGTGTGTGTGTGTGTGTGTGGCAGGAGACTATATAGGGATTTGATTAGTGATCAAAGACAGGTGTGTGAACAGGTGAAGGAAGTCAGACTGACGAGGTGGGAGTGACTGAACCACAGAGTGAGGAGCTGAACTATGACAACAGGTGTGTGAACAGGTGAAGAGAGTTAGACTGACGACGGGAAGTGAGGAGGGTGTGGAGCTGAAACTGTGACATTGACAACCTTAGCATATTAAGACATGTGTTGTCTTGTCAGTGACCTTTGACTACAAAAATATAATCAGTTCATCCTTGAGTCCAAGGCCCCCCACTATCAATTCTAGGATCTTAAAATCCTTTACAGTGGTAGTTCTGATCCACACTATCCTTTTCTACACTGGACCCCAATCTGTCATTGTCTGTGGTCCTTCCTGACCCCAAGCCTGTCTTTCTGCGGTCAGTCGGGACCCCTCTATCATTTTTCTGTGCTCTCTATCTACATAGGACTGTTTTGTTCTGCGGTAATTAATTATTCTTAACCTCGAAAAAAAAGTCTCTCCTGATTGAACTGTTCAAACAAAGAAACTACTCCTGTAACCTTACGCAGTACCATTCACTGCACCTGTTACTTATTGCAATACCGTATATTTACACTATAATACATGTATTTTGATTAAAAAACATTTGGATGTCGCTTTTGATTTTATTTCCTTCATTTCGCTGTTGCCGTTTCATACTTATTCAATTCAATTCAATTCAGTTTATTTGTATAGCCCAATTTCACAAATTACAATTTTGTCTCGGAGTGCTTTATAACCTTTTCGTTGTAAAAGCAGCCTTTTATAATATATGCAATTTAAATTGTAAGTACTGAACCAATAAAGCACGACAAAGAGACAGAGTAGTACGATAGTCCTTTTGCTGGTATTTTAGGCAGAGGTCAAAACAGGGCAATCAGACCATTAGGAAAATTATTGTTGGCAGAACTTTGCATGAGTTGCACATCAACAGTCACCGACTGACACAGAGGATCAGAGAGGAGACAAGGATAGACAAATGCTTACTCTCACCCCCCCCCCCCCCCCCCCCGTGTGGCACCGCGGTGAAGGCTGAGGCCGAGGAGTCGCGGGCGGCCGGACATGACACTCTGTCATACTCATTGAATGTGTTTTAATTGTAATGATTCCTTCTGGTCACATGGCATCTATTGTTCTGTCCATCCTGGAGAGGGATCCTCCTCTGTTGCTCTCCTGAAGGTTTCTTCCCTTTTTTCCCCCTGAAGGGTTGTTTGGTAGTTGTTCCTGATCCGATGTGAGGTCAAAGGTCAGGGATGTCTATGTGTACAGATTGTAAAGCCCTCTGAGACAAATTTGTAATTTGTGAGAATGGGCTATACAAATAAACTGAATTGAATTTAATATACATTTATATAGATGAAATGAAAAAAAATAGGGTCATGGCTTCTATGTTTTTCATCGTTTAATGTTCACTTCCAAGTCGGCCTTTCGTAGTATATTTACGATGCTCCGATCCTCAGAAAGCTGTTCTGGACGAGTACTCCAGACCTCCAGCAGAGACTTCTCACATTGACAGATGTGATAGAGCAGCAGCTGGACAGCTGGCTTGGTTCCTGTGGTATGTGTCTGTTTTTCACAATAAATCATCTCTCATCAGACTGGCATCTGTTCTGTTATCAACACCTGGTGATTTGAAGATTAGCGCTGTATCTCGTATATTCGTTGTCTCAACAGCAGATGAGTGCATGTACCCAGACGATCATTTGCTGATGGACAGTGTCTGAATGTGTTCCTCAGGGGGATTCTCTGATACCTTTTATGCTCTGTGTGATTTCAACCAGATGCCATTTAGAGAGGAGATTCAGTGGGTGAGTCACAACCAGTGGCGGGCCGTGGGCCTGGGGCCTGGGCCTTCAGTGAGGTCCTACACAGTCCCACCCGAATTAATCCACCTCTTATTACTATCATTATGATGCCATGGCTCTAGACCAGGGCTGCTCAATACGTCGATCACGGCGTAGTATTGGTAGATCGCATGACATTAAAAAAATTGGCCCGCCCCCGTCATTTTCTCTATAGCACGTCTTTGTTCATTTATTAAACTAAACAGCCGTCTGATGTTGATCGTATCTACACAACAGCATGTCATTTCTCTCGGCTCTCCGTCTCGCCCGCTGCAGAATGCGCGCATCGGGACGGAGAAAAAGAAGAAAAAAGTCACTTGCACTCGTTTGTTCACTAAACAGGGCATTGTCGCACCCAAAGCAGATTTCAAGTATATGCTCGACCAAATCGACATCTTCTCCTCCTTCCGCCATTGTGGGTTGAAAAAACAGCTTTGTAGTCCGCGAATTAATTCCTTTATCAAATTCAGTTTCCTAGTTCTGAGGTTTTGCATCTACCTGCCCATAGGACCCGCCTCTCAATATTGGTAATCCAATCAAAAGACCTGCAGCACTCCGCCTGCTAGCTGGCTCCTGTGCCTAGAGGAGCCAACTCTAAAGCTGATTGGTTGACACAACATCGTCATTCCCATTCACTTGAAGCTACCAGCGCCTTCAATGTTGATTCTGAAGGCCTAAGGGCAGATGTTAGCCCCCTGGCAACACACGATGGCTGAATATGATTGGATAAAAGATCTAACATAAAGACCAGCCCTCCAAATCTCAACCTGGCGCTGGCAGCAGCGCAACCAAGAGGAACGCTATGAAATTAAGAGAATAACTCTTACTCTGGGAAATAATTGAATACATATTTGTGGGGAAATATATTTAGAAAAAAATATATATTCTGATGATGTTTAGGCCAGCAGAGAAGGCCTTGCTGGCCCTGACGGCCCGCCACTGGTCACAACTGTACTGCAAAATGAAATACTTTAATAGGCCAGGTGTACCAAACTACTACTACTTAAAATGACTCTTAATAGCCATTAGACAATAAGCTAATGTTATCAGTGCTGTTTTCCAAATGAAGCATGGATAACTGTTTTGACAGGACAACATCTACTGCTGGAGAGATTTCAACCTGCAGGACTTCAGCCACTTAGACAGTAGGTGAGATATAGTATAGTGTTGTTACATCCAATCTTAAGCAGTGACATTGCTTTTCATATTCTTATGTATTCAGATCCAAACGTATGCATTTTGGTCAAGTACTCATGTTTCAGCGTCAAAGTGCTATTTCCCCACCTGACCTGATGCATGTTTGTGTATGATGCTGCATGCTCCCGGTTTGAAGGAGCACAGTAGCTCAGCAGTGTACTCAGCGTCGGAAATACACGAGGGCAAAGGGCAAAACTGCCCCTCAGAAATATCATTTTGCCTCTGGTATCACTAAGAGAGGGGCAAAAAATGCCCCCATAAGTATGATAATTCAATAGTGTTTTTTTGTTTTTGTTCTGTGCTTTGTGTGTCCTATCTGTATTGCCTGTACTAGGTAGGTCTACAAAAATATATATATATAAGTTAAGTTAATTGTTAATAGTTGGTTAAAACAAAATTAATAATAAAAACCACCAAGAAAAAAGGGAAACAATTGAATATGATTGTCAGATTTTTGTTTAAAAAATCTAAGAAAACACTTTGATTATGTAGACCAGCGGTTCCCAAACTCAAGAATGCCGCGGCCCAATTTGAAATCTGAAAATCTTCTGCGGCCCACCCAAGCCTTAAATCCCAATCAGCGTTGATGACGCGTTGTGACGGGGGGGGGGGGGGGGGGAGAGGGTGTTTACCTGTGCAGGGTTTTTCCTGCATAGAGAAAATGTGGGCGTGCGCCTAAACCGTAATTTAACACTGAGGTGTCCTCACCTGTGCGTGCATCCCGGCTGAGGGAGGCGCGCGCCGGCATCGGAGCTCTGGTGCGCGCGAGCCGAGAAGAGTTGACGGGGGGGTAGAGGAAATTTACTGGAGTTGATAAGCGTGTCTTCTTGTCTGGGTTAGGGTTAGCTTTTCCCGTCTCATAGAAGGCAGATGCCTGGAACTCTCTCCACGTCATCTCCTTCTCCATGCCTTGGTCTCTGTACAGGGAAAGTACTTTGGCAGGACAATAAACGTACTTCCCTGCTACCCCCAGGAACCCGGTGTGAATGTGAGGACTGTTTGAGCCCTGCTTCAGTCCCAACCCACAGAAGCAACCCATAGCTTCCAGCTCGTCTTCAACAGATCCTCTGCTGCTGTGAACAGGTCAGCTGGCTGACGTCATGGTGGCAGCCAGGAAGCTGTGGAGGAGGACCGGTGGGGACGGCTATTGGCCTGGGGAATGGCTCACCTGGTCAGATGAGAATAAAGATGAAATGAGTATGATTTTAGGTGTGACTTTATTTCATCTTTTTAAAGTATATACAACCAAATAAAATAAAAGCATTAAAATACTGACTTTGCCCTCTCTGTGGAGTTGGCAGTTGACCGGGCTCTGCAGATGTCTCAGGAGAAATCAGGAGCGCCTCTGACACTGTAGAGACCATTGAACATGTTGTTATTATTATTATTGACAAGATGAAGGCAGAATGTAACATGACATCTACGCTGTAGTTGGTGAAGCTCAGCGAGCTGCACCAGTATCTAGTATACAACCATGACGTTTTTGAAGAATAAACAACGGCTTTGATGTACACTACATATGTATATGTGTAGGATGGAAATACAGGTAAAGTACTACACACCAGGAAGTGTGACAGTCGCCTCTGTTAAAGGATGACGTGCTGCTTCTGGCATCAGACACACGAGCTCCTGGGGAACAGGCTCAGGTCTCTTTACCGATTGAAATGCAGGGGCTGCGAGAGAGAAGGATCAAACAACAATAATCAATTCATGGTTTAGAACTAAGATGAGCACAGTGGACTCAGGACAGATCATGTTTCAGTGAATGTGCACAATGTTGATACATTTACCATCTCCTGGTGGACCCTGAGCCTTGGCTGGTGCTGCCTGTGCAGCAGATGGTACTGCAATGGAAAAACCTTTGTTTGTTATTTATACTTTGACAGTACACAAAAACTGCTGTTAGTAAAGGCAGAAAGTATCTTTACTTCGCCTGCTTTTTTCAGCCAAATCCAATCAAACAGACTGTTTCTGACATTATTACGTACAGAGTATATTTCATTCATACACATGTGTTCATGTTGCAATGGGTTAATATTCAGGAGCCAGTCATCACTATGTCACCTAGGCAGGGGAAGCACCTTAACTTCAAACACACAGCAAACACATGCCAACAGGTGTTAGGAGCACAGCAGTTTCTTTTCATGCACATCAGAAAACAAAGATGGATACGTACCCTCATCAGGACCGGAGTCCATTCATAGTCACTAGGACAACAGGTGGAACACCAAAAGACAAACACGACCAGAACACGGTCGACACCAGACGAGTCCTGCTTCATGGTCCCAGTTGTGTCGGTCGGCAGCACGGTGCTCTGGGTTAAAGACCTCTTTCTCGTCGTCTGGCAGATGAGGAGGATGACGAAGATGCAGAAACAGCTATAAAACACACAAAAAACAATATCAAATATGCTGAATAGAATACAGGATTAATAGCAAATCGTCTGAACTGTAAACGATTGTGAATCTTCAGGGAGGGGAAACAAATTTAAAAAAGAGAACACATGTATACTCACAGCTCTGCACATGTTGCTTTGAAGGAGAGATGCTCAGCATCATCCTCTCCAGCTCTTCATCTTCATCCATCACTGTGATGCAAACAGACAAGAGTTAAAAAGAAAGAAAGAAATATCTTCTTGCATTTGCGCTTGTATGACTTGCATGTAGATCTGTGACAAGACAAGACACCAGACTCACCAATGGCTTCAGCAGGAGCATGTGAGGCGTGTGACATCACAGGTGAGGCGTGAGACATCACAGGTGAGGCGTGTGACATCAGAGGGGAGACAGTGGGTGGCTGCAGCTTCTTCTTCAGGTAGAGTTGTAACTTATGCATCTTTGTGCCTGCAGTGCAGTTCTTCTTCTTCAGGATGAAGAATGCATAGCCGTCCTCCCTGCTCTCCCAGACCTCTCGCCAGGTGCTGGAGGCACGAGTCGCAAAACCCACCAGCTGGTCATCCTCCGATGCTGCTGCTGTCACAACTGGCTTGTGTTCCTCATAGTTGAGGAGAGACTGGATTTCTCGAAACATGAGGGAATAGTTAATAAAGGACAGGAGGCTGTCCTTGTTGTGCCCCGCTGCCATGAACACTCCTGCAGCTTCCTCTCTTTGCTGGTTCCTGATGAGGTAGATGGTGTATCCAATGTCATTCTCCAGAAGCCGGCGGAAGGACTTCCCCTTGTACTTCCCAAACTGCAGGATGTAATCTCCAGACACCTGGGTTGTATCTGAAGGGTCTCCTCCTCTCTGGTGGACCACAGTCCGTGCGTTCTGCCTGACCAGCTCCTCCCTGACAGCTGCAGGCTTGTCCTGCAGAGACGGGTTGTCTTTCAGGACTTTGGCTGCATCGCTCGGATCCTGGCGGAGAAATCCCCGTGGTCCCTTACGGAATGAAACAGCCATTCTCCCAGGGTAAAACACATGTCTGCTCATCTCTCCTGTTATGAAAAAGAGTAGAGTATATTAGTAAGTATATTAATAAGCTATAGACAGGCATTGTTTCCATACAATATAGTTTCTGAACCTTAAGTCCTTTGTTGAGGCACACTATATACATGTCAGTGGCAGGCAGGCAGGCTACCTCCCCTTGGGGATTAATACAAGTGTATATTTATTTATTTATACAACCCCGCTTCAAGATATCAGAACTAACTCTTTATTTATTTCCAAACTTTACACAGCTAATGTTGACTAGCTAGCGTTCACGTTATTCATAAGCCTTTTGATTAGCTTACAGTAGCTTCCCGACATCCCTGCTTTTTGCTAACGGCTGAGTGGGAGTTTGAAGTTGATAACCCCTGAAAAGAAAGCAGATGGACCTGCCGTTAACCTACCTCTTTAAATCCCTCTCCTCTCCGGGACTTGGCATTAGCAGTTGCCGCTCTGTCATTCAACCAGTGGTTTACCAAGATCTACTGCAAAGATCTCAAACTGGTAAACTCTTTTATTGTTATTGTCTTCTTCTGTCGTTAGAGAATAAAAGGTTTTATTAAAGTTTTTGAAAAAGATGGTGTCATTTACATATGCGCCCATTATCCCATTTCTTGAGAACAATTTAAAAGAAGCGCTTCCCATGAAGCTGCAAAGCTTTGCAATAAAAACTTATTGCAATAGAAACTTATTGCAAAGATAATCAATTTATACCATGTGCAAAAGGTGACACAATGTAAAAACCCTCCAGAAATGAGAGTAGTGGTATACACACGATTACCTCTCGCTGCCTACATCCATCCTGCAACGTAAATGGTAATTGGACTGGACTTGTATAGATCTTTTCTAGTCTTCCAACCACTCAAAGCACTTTCACACTACTTGTTATTATTCACACCCTTTCATACACTGATTCAATTCAATTCAGTTTATTTTGTATAGCCCATTCTCACAAATTACAAATTTGCCTCAGAGGGCTTTACAATCTGTACACATAGACATCCCTGACCTTTGACCTCACATCGGATCAGGAACAACTCCCAAACAAACCTTTCACAGGGAAAAGATGGAAGAAACCTCCAGGAGAGCAACACAAGAGGATCCCTTTCCAAGACGGACAGGTGCAATAGATGTAATGTGTACAGAAGGAATCATTTCACACAAATTAAAACACAGTAACAACACAATCAATGAATATGAGTGTATGAATAGTTGGTAGTCGGCATGGACCACGATCCAGACCTCCATGATCCATCAGGCAGATGGAGGTAGAGAGGAGGAGTGGGCCGAGCATCAGCAGGGCTATTGATGGAAGGGGCTATGGTTCCACCTGCTAATTAGGATTAACTAACATTCACACACATTCACACACTGTTGGCACAGCTACAGGAGACCTTTGGGGTTAAGTGTTTTGCCCAAGGACACATGGGCTATCGAACCGCAGAGGTTCTTTGATTGAAGGACGACCTTGCTCAACACTGAGCCACAGTTGCCAAGCTACAGTCCACTACCAATTAACTTAAGTGATAGGGGAAAGATTCCACAGTCCTTGTTCTGTGTAAAATATACGCTCTTAAGTTCATTTAAAGGGAGCGTTTCAGGCAAAGAGTGAATACTAGGGCTGTGAAACGATTACAAATTTTAATCGGGTTAATCACAGGTTTTTGTGGATTAATCATGATTAATCACATATTACCGATATTCTCGGTATATTTTGTGAGAACATAGAGATTTATGACAAAAGATGGATATATACATTTATACATTCTTCTATACAATGGTGCTGCAACTCAGCAGTTATTTAGCAGTTTTCTTCCATATGGAACATTAATACATCTTCATCCTAAACAGAATGTTTAACCCTCCTGTTACCTTTCGGGTCAATTTGACCCCATTCAATGTTTAATGTCGGTGTTCTTTGGGGTCAATTTGACCCCAGGCTGTTTTTCACTGTGTCAAACATATCAGAAATATCAACTTTTTTATTTATTTAAAGGGCTATTTAGGTAGTCAACAAACAAACATAAAGTACCTCACACTTAAACTTGGGAAGCAATATTAATTATTATAATTTTCTGGAGGTTTTAATTGCTGGGGTCAAATTGACCCCGAGGGTAAAATATGTTAGTAAATGTAAAGGTAACAGGAGGGTTAAACAGAACATTTTTCTCTTGTTTGTCAACCATTAACTCCACCATGATACAATCTAAAGGCCTCTAGTCTTCCTTTAGCAGCTGCTGAGGCAAACTGACTGTGTGGGTTTTCTTCATGAACTGGGCCGTGATGAAAGGGACGGCGGGGACACCGCTGCAAAGCTGAAACCTCACCGGCCCGGACACGGACAGGTGGACAGATTGACAAGTGACTTTTTTTTTGCTCGGTCCCGATGCGCGAGCACGGAGCTCTGTGGCGCGCGAGACGGAGATCGATAAATGTTAATGCAACGCGAAGAGACAGAAATGACATGCTGCTGTGGAGATACGATCAACAACAGACATTTAGTTTAATAAAAGAACAAAGACGTGCTATAGAGAACATGTCAGGGGGCGGGCCAATCTTTTTAATGTCATGCGATCTACCAACACTACGCCGCGATCGACTGGCAGGTCGCGATCGACGTGTTGAGACCCCTGATCTACAGGAAGTAAAAGTCGTAACAAGGTTTCCGGAGGTGAACCTGCGGAAGGATCATTACCGATGAACAGACCGTCTGCATGAGAGCGGACAGAGTTCAGATTGAAGTGGTGTATTGGAAGCTCATTTTGCAAGTGACTTTTTTTTCGTCCCAACGACCAACAACAGACGGATTGGAAGCTCATTCTGCGCATGCGTTAAATGCGTAAAAAAAAAAAAATTAGTTAAACCTGTAATTGAATTAACTGAGTTAACGCGTTATTTTTCACAGCACTAGTGAATACAGTTTTATTCAGATAAACAGTATGAGAAAAGTGCAGTGTTTCTATAACATTGTTCAAACAGAAATCAAAGACATTCGTATGAACCTGATATGAGCATGATATGTCCCTTTTAGATCCAATAAGATCCAGCCATTAACTTCAAGTCTCGCCACAGTCTGGTTTTCACACATTGTGTGGAACAGTACAAATTCAATTTGGTGACACCAAACTTAGAAGCTGTTTTTGGGCCGCATGTCTCTTTGTCTTCATCCCTTCAGTCAGTAGACATCCAGCAGCAGCTGACGTTCCTGCTGTTCAGATGTCCAGTCTTCTATGCTTGCATCACGATTACACTGTGAATCCATTTTCAGTTCCTTGGATGCTCCAATGAAATTGGTCCCACAGTCTGAACGAAGCTGTTTAGCATGGCCACTGATGGGAAAAAATCTCCTGAGGGCGTTTATGAAGCTCGAAGAGGTCATTGTTTCGATTACCTCAATATGAATGGCACGTGTGGACATACAAGTAAACAATACTGCCCACCTTTTGTCCCTGGCTTGGCTAGCTCTGGTACGACGTGAGATGACTTCCCAAGGTCCAAAAACATCAAGTCCCACATAGGAAAATGGGGGGTCTACCTGCAAACGTTCAACAGGCAGATCAGACATTTGTTGTTGTGCCATCCTTCCTCACAGCTTTTTGCATGTGACACACATGTAAATGCAGCTGCTGATGAGACGTTTTCCTCCTACTATCCACAGACCACATGGCGCGGATTGCTCCTTCAGTGAAGTGTCTGCCCTGATGTTGAACACATTCATAATGGTGGCGGACAAGGAGAGTTAATATGTGATTACGACTTGGGATGGGCTTCACATCTTTCAAGTTGTGCTTGATCGATGAGTGCACATATTCTTAGCAGGCCTTCACTATCAATGAATGGCCGAAGTTTATGAAGAGGACTGGTTTTAGAGAGGTCACAGTTTGACCTAATGCATTTGATCTCTTCTGGATAGCTTTCATGTTGCACACACTTTATGATGACATGCTCTGCTTTGGCGATGTCATCAACTGACAACTTTTTCTTGCAGAAGTGCCAAGCAACACAGCCGTGATTGTTCCGTGGCAGAGAAAAAACACTGAGCTATGTGACAGAGGCGGGCCACAGCTTTGATGAGCCAGCTCCATTTAAAAAAACGTTCAAACCTTTTTGAACCCAGCTTGTCTTCAGTAACTTTTGTGGCGAGGGCTGTTACTTTGCCACGGATCTCAGCTTCAGAATCTGGATCTATGAGGACATATGTTGTCTTCTCTTCAGTGTTGATCACCGGACTTTCCAGCTTGGTCAACAAAGCTGGTCCCGCCATGTGGTGCCTGTAAGCTTGGCAGCGGGAACATATCAGGACCCATGATCTGCTGGATTTAGCTCAGAGGGAACATTACTCCATTGCTTCGGTCGTGTTGACTATCTAATGCGTTGTACACGATTACTCACACAGATGTACAATCTTCTTCTCTCGTTGTGTATATATCCTTACACAACTCTGCTGTCTGTATAGAATTTTATTGCATTCACTTTCTGGTTGATCTATTTGATGACTAGCTCTGCAATCTCAACAGCTAATACAGCTGCACATAACTCTAACCTAGGGATCGTCAGCTCAGGTTGGGGAGCAAGCTTGGACTTACCGAAGACAAATCCTACTTCACTGTGACCCTGCTCATTTGTTACCTTTAGGTAACAAACTGCTGATATTGCTTTTACAGAGGCATCAGAGAAGACACACAGTTCTGTGTTATGAGCTTTCGAAGTGGAGAAGGATCCATATGTGCTTGGGATATGTACCTCTTTTAGTGCTGACAGCGATTCATGCCATCTTCTCCATGTTTAGTTTCCCATCTATAGATTCTATTGTGAATCCGTGAGCTTATCTACCAGGTGTTTCCATCTTCCCTGCACAGGTTTTGAGTGTGTATGTGACTGCTGCTCCATTGATATTGAACATTTCAAAAAACTCCGCTCAAGCTAATGACACATTGCTCTGGTCATCTAAAATGGCATACATTTTTCTCTTAAGGTTGCACTGACCGGGGTACACATTCACAGAGCAGAACTTTGATCATGATTTGGTTCTTTGAAGTCCTCACCACATACTCCGGTACACCACGATGTGATATCTGGCTGCCTTGTGTCTTCCCTCTCCCCGCCGTTCTCTGAGTATGGGAAGAAACCTGGTTGGAATGGCGGCGCAGGACCAGGGTGAAGAGCAGCGAGGTGTTTATTGCTGTCACACTCTGTACATCTGACGGGGTTTTCACAGAATTAAGCCTGGTGTGTAGTAGAAGCACAGCAGCGAAAGCAGATATTGTTCTCTTTTAAGAATTTATTTCGGTCATCTAGTAAGTAAGTAAGTAAGTAATTTATTTTCCATAAGTACATACATAACATGTACATACTGGCAGACATTAACAGAAAAAAAATGTACGAATGGAGGACCGTCCAAAGACCGAGGTCTGTAGGCTCCTCTGAGATGAGGAGTTGGACGGCCCCTCCCCTAACCCTTTCACCCCCCCCCCCCTCCCAACTACCACAAGCACACAGACAGTACACACACATATGGATGAAAACATAAAATGTCGTACAAGCAACAAAAAAAACAAAAAACCAGAACAGGAAAAAGAAAAAGTCATAGTAAAAATAATAATAGAAGACAAATGTGAACTAATGATAACTTAGAAAAAATAAATAAAAATAATATCACGAACATCATTCTATTTCATCCTTCCTGACCGCCAGAGGCGGTGCTTAGCACTGGATATCTTCCGTCTTGCGCATAGCAGGTCGAGTATTAATAACAACAAAGTCACCCGTGACCTCGGATGACCCGCCCACCGGGTATAAATTCCGGTGTCATCCCGAGATCAGTTCTTTTTCATCTTCTCGCAAGCAGGCATCAGCTAAGGCTGAAGTTTAACTGAAGCTCGTCGCGGGAAGCCTTGTGACCAAATGGTCGGAGTTGCGATCCGTCGCCCTCCAGAGGCTGCGATGAGCTCTCCTCCTCGGAGGAGGACGTTGCGTTTCTCTACGGCGGTCCGTCGAGGCGGACCGGAGAACGCACGAGTCTTTTTCGGTCTTCACCAGAGCGCCTTCACCGCGAAGCTTCAATCGGGTGAGATCGAATACAATTGTTGCCTATGACGGCATATCCCACAGGAGCAGAGCTCTCGTTCCTGCTAACTGTGTGCTAACGGGAGCACGTCCGCTCGGTGCTGCTACACCGGCGCGACCGGCTCTCTGTAGCGATTGAGATAGCGTGTGTGTTGACTTTGGTAGCATTGCCGCCGTGCATAGCTAGCAGAGTGTGTCCACTCAGGCTAACGGAGCCTACGCTAAATCGACAGCTACCTCCTGTTCCACAGGACCTCGGCCCAAGTAGTGGGCGCTCTCGCTCAGGCTACTGGTGGGCGATTACAGCGCTAACGAGGCGCGTCCGCTGCTGCGGCTGGATGCCACACTGCTACACTGCTACCGGCTTCCAGTGAGCAGAGCGTCCCGCTCAGGCTCACCGGGGGGACGCTAAGGAGGCTATAAGTCGATACTGATGCATACTGCACGTGTACCTCCATGACATCGCCGCTGTTACAGCTAGCAGAGCGTCTCCACTCAGGCCAACTAATGCCACGCTAATGCTGACAGACCAGATGAGTGAAGTGTGTCCTCACTCTCTCACTAGACATGCTGGGTTCTGACCCGTGCTCACGGGATCAGCGTCTACAGTAGCGCAGAGCTCTCGCTCAGGCTTACTGGGAGGCACCAGTAAGTACAGTTGCCATACTAGTGGAGAGGGTCCTCGAAGAGACCTGCCCTCTCACTACGACTGTTTTCCACAGGACCTGCTCCCCCGTAGCACAGGCTTTCGCCCAGGCTACTTGTGGGATGCTTGTAATTACAGCTACTGTACTAGTCAAGCGTGTCCTCACTTCCTCTCTCTAGAGAGGCTGTTCTCTAGACCGCTTTCTAAACTGTCTCCACGGAACCCGTTTCCACAGTAACAGAGTGCTCTCGCTTAAGTTTACTGATAGGACACCAGTAATCACAGCTACTGTATTGAAGAGGTGTCCTCGCTCTAGACGGACTGTCTCTGTCCTGCTCGACAGGACCTGGGCCACAGTAGCGGAGTGCTACTGCTGCGACCCTAGCTGCTACAGCTACCGTACTAGCGAGGCCAGCGTCCGCGCTCTACCCTCGCTAGACGGGCTGTCTCCGTCCTGCTCCTCAGCACCTGGGCCACAGTAGCGGAGTGCTACTGCTGCGACCCTAGCTGCTACAGCTACCGTACTAGCGAGACCAGCGTCCGCGCTCTACCCTCGCTAGACGGGCTGTCTCCGTCCTGCTCCACAGGACCTGGGCCACAGTAGCTGAGTGCTACTGCTGCGACCCCCAGCAGCCACAGCTACCGTGCTAGTGAGGACAGTGGTGTTTTTGGGACGCCCTCACTTCACTAGACGGACTGTCTCCGTCCTGCTCCACAGGACCTGGGCCACAGTAGCGGAGTGCTACTGCTGCGACCCTAGCTGCTACAGCTACCGTACTAGCGAGGCCAGCGTCCGCGCTCTACCCTCGCTAGACGGGCTGTCTCCGTCCTGTCCTACAGGACCTGGGCCACAGTAGCGGAGTGCTACTGCTGCGACCCTAGCTGCTACAGCTACCGTACTAGCGAGGCCAGCGTCCGCGCTCTACCCTCCTAGACGGGCTGTCTTCGTCCTGCTCCACAGGACCTGGGCCACAGTAGCGGAGTGCTACTGTTGCGACCCCCAGCAGCTACAGCTACCGGACGAGGGAGGCCAGTGGTGGCTGATACCCTCACTAGACGGGCTGTCTCCGTCCTGCTCCACAGGACCTGGGCCACAGTAGCAAAGTGCTACTGCTGCGACCCCCAGCAGCTACAGCTACTGTACGAGTGAGGGCAGTGTTACGCTCTCCCCTCACTAGACGGGCTGTCTCTGTCCTGCTCCACAGGACCTGCGCTGCAGTAGCGGAGTGCGCTCGCTCTAGCTCCTGCTAGGACCCCAACAGACAGGTCAGGTCAGCTCCAGGCCAGCCGACCAGTTGCAAGCGCCGGCTAGGAGCCGCAGGGGCTCCCCTAGCAGTGCAATCGGGCAGGCTAGCTTATAGAGTAGGTCTGCTGACCGCAGAACTAGCTCAGATAAGTCGCCACCCTAGTGCAGGAGGACTGAAGCATCAGATCCACCCACGGCTGATCCATTCCCAAGGAGGACATCCCAGTGGTAGCCCTTGTAGGGGCAGTCGACGACCCCATCGGGTTCGTCATTCGCAGGGCACAGGAACTGCTGGATATACAGCAGCCGGAACCCCACGCACGCTAGTGCATTCCTCAGGGGCATTCCCGGCCCTGCCACCTTTCAGTCTCCTCCAGAGACTATCTGAGGGTTACCATCTTACGATAGATCACCGAACCCGGCGTCCATGCAGGATATGGCCAAATGTGGCCTTCGTCCCATGCCATCCATTGAGCTGACTATCGCATCCATCGGTTTTTCCCCAAGGGGGCTCCGAGGCCGGATGACCGGTGCCCTCGAGCCCAGTCGGTTCTCAGGTGACCATTTTACCGTGCTTACTACACGGCAACTCCCCCTCATATGTCATACTTGACTACAGCCTCAGTGATGCTTCGCTGCAGGCATGTGCACTTACGTCGAGAGAACCTGGGCGCCTAATGCTCTCCAGGGTTCAGACCAGCTGTTTGGCCGGCGCAGGCACCCTTGTCGGAGGCATGTAGGAACAACCTCCCTACTGTCCCAGTGAAATCAGGGGACCTGCTCTACAGGCGCAGCAGCGCACGGTGCAAGCCGGTTAGACCAGGCAGCAGCTATCTGGTCTTCGCAGGACCGTGTCCACACCCCGCAGACTCGGGGGCGCCACATCTTGATTTTCTCAGGCTGAGCCCAGCAGACATCCTTCGTGTGGTCTCCAGAGGAGATCGGCTCATGTCTGTCGACTTAAGGGAGGCCTTTTGTCAGGCTCCTAGAATGCTTCACAGACGGTTGCTCTGTTATGCTTTCCAAAGCCGTTATTCCCAGGCTTCTTCCATGTGGACTTCCCCAGGAGTTTCTACAAAAGGGCATTACTGCCGCCCTGCAATCACCAGGGCGTGAGGAAACTGCCATCCTGGACGATCTGGCTATGTGCGCCATACCCATTTAGGGCCACACAGTGCATTACTTGCACTCTCTCACGCCGCCGGTTGGGCCTTCGTGAACAAACAACTGTCTGAGCCATTCTCAGAGCATAACCTTTATTGGTGTAGCTCTAGATGCAGCCACTAAGCGGGCCTGGCCGTCACTCAGACAGGTGGACAGCATCCTCTGCAGCCTTCCCTCTCTGAGGGGCAGATGGCTGTCTTTTATCCTCTCTTCTTGCCTATCGGTAAATTGACAGCTGCATCAGCTGTCTTACACTCTTTCTCACGCTGCCCGGTTGGGCCTTCGTGAACATAAAGAGTTTTCTGAGCCATTCTCGGAGCACAACCTTCGTTGGTATAGCTCTAGAGGCAGCCACTAAGTGGGCCTGCCCGTCACTCAAGCAGGTAGATACTCTCTGAGGGGGCAGGCAGTGGTCTTTATCCCTTTTTTCCTTGCCTATGGGGCAAATGCTTGGGCTGCTGTCGCGGCGCCCTTCGCATGGAGGGCCTAACAGCCTTGCCAGGGCCACAGGCACAAGATGGGGTCACAGTGGTGCCCTCGGCTCTATCCCGTGAGGGTGAGAGCATACCCGTCAGAGGGTATCCCCAGGAAGGGTCCGCCCCACCGGGAGGTCGCCACAGCAGACTCCCGCCTCTCGAAGTGGGGCGCAGTCTGGCGGTACAGGACTTCCAGAGGACAGTCTATTCGCGACACTTGGGTCTGGAGCCACAGGCCATGCACCTAGCGCTCAAACAGTTCCTGCCATACTTGGGAGGGAATATGTACTTGTTGGGCGAGACATCGCCTCAACCACGGGTTGGCTTGAACCTCCAGGGGCCCCTAGGGCGGCAGAGCTGCTACGAAGCTCCCGTGCCCTTCTGATTTTTCTTACTCCGGTAACCCTTCACCTGACCAATTGTCGGGCGAGGTAGCGACCAGGAGAACGGAACCAGGGCGTTCCCCACATTTCCGCTGATCTTGCCAACTACTCGGGGTTTTCAACAGGGCCACCGAATTTTGCTGGTGGCCCCCTTGCCCAGCCAGGACTTGGTTCCCCTGGCTGCACAGACTTCGCTGTGAGACGCCACGGTGCCTCGCTGACATGCGGGACCCCTAGCACAGCTAGAGGGTGGGACCTGCCATCCCGATCCCGGCCGTGCCCAACAAAGGGCTTGGCCGCAGGAGAGCAGAAGCAGCTGAACAGAATCAGTCCAGAGGGCTATTCTAAATGCCGGAGTGCCATCCGTCTACGAGACGTGCAGACCGAAGCCGCTTCCCGACCAGCGGACGGAGGGACCCAGTACGGTGCCTCGTGCCTACGGTACTCACGCCTCCGTCATCCCTTCTAGTTAAGGGCATGTCTGCCTCTATCCTGAGGGACTACATAGCTGCCATTTCAGGGCAGCATGCTAAAGCCGACAATGATGCGGAACAGCCACAAGCTGGTGTCCCTCTTCATAAGGAGGGCCTCAGTGACTATCCCCTGAGCCCCCCCCCGAGGGCTCCTCCAGGGGACTTGCCCGGGGTACTGGACACCCTATGCTCGCCTCCCTTGGCAGAGGCAGAGCTGTGGTTGCCGTCGGCAAAGACCTTTCATCCTTGCCATAACTGCGGCAGAGCAAGTAGGCAAGCTACACGCCCTGTCGGTCAATGAGCCTTGTCTGAGGGGAACTCAGAGGGCTCGGGTGTCACACTGCGGCCTAAAGCAGTGGCTTCCCCCAAAGGTGCTGGCACGCTCGGGTCTCAACCAGCCTGTCCAGCCTGCACAGCTTGACCACCATAACTAGTCACTTAGGGTGGATCTAAGAAGGGCTATGCCACTGCAGAACAGTGCCTGTTCCACTAGATAGTGGAGGCCATTGCCTGGGCATAGGTGGTGAACGTCCGTGCTCTGCCATCCAGAGCAGGGTGTTGTTCTACCAACGGCGTTCCCACATCACGGGCGACCCTGAGGTATGCCCGTAGGGAATATAGGTGCATATGTATGCAACAGCCTCAGGGGCATTGTTGCGCATTCACCAGAGACTACAGAGTGAACGGAACACCCTCCATGCATTGCAGGTGGTCCAAATCCTCTGCTTGAGTCATATGAGGTAGTTTCCTTGGGATTCCTCGTGACTCTGTTGGTATAAGTCATCCAGTGCTAAGCACCGCCTCTGGCGGTCAGGAAGGATGAAATAGAACGCAAGTTACGTATGTAACTATGGTTCTATGAATCCTGGATGACCGCCAGAGTTCTTAGTCACTCGGAATCTCGTGAGTTCGCGAGAAGATTCCGTAGAACTGATCTCGGGATGACACCGGAACTTATACCCGGTGGGCGGGTCATCCGAGGTCACGGGTGACTTTGTTGTTATTAATACTCGACCTGCTATGCACAAGACGGAAGATATCCAGTGCTAAGCACCGCCTCTGGCGGTCATCCAGGATTCATAGAACCATAGTTACATACGTAACTTGCAAATTATGGATATACATTTTATTTTAAATATTTTTCCTCTATTGTATTGTGCCGCCAGGCTGTAAATCAATATTAAAAACTTTCAAAATGAAGTGAGATGGCGTTTAAATCGAGAAGCAAATGCCTTGATGCTGGATGCCGATTTGACCTCGTCCGGAATTTGTCTCCAGAGCTTTGGACCTCTACAGATGAAGCTTTTAAATACAATGTGAACTGTATGTTTATTTATATGAATGCCACCACGCAGCCGCGTGTTGTGATCGTAGACATTTGTGTTCCTTGTGAACATACGTAACAGATTATGTGGCAGATTATTATTCATAAATCTGTACATAAAAATTCCTGTCTGACACAAATGTAGATCTGTAAATCTCAGAATGCCCAATCTCTTAAAAAGCGGCTCAGTGTGTTCATTATTCTTCACGTTGCAGATGATCCGCACAGCCCTTTTTTGTAAAATCTCGAGACATTTGACCTGAGTTTTAGCTGCGGATCCCCAGAGCATATTACAATACAAGTGGTGCGGATGGACAAGGCTGTGGTACAACAAACGCAGATTTTCTGTTGAGAGTATATTTTTTGCGGAGCGCAGGGCAAATGTGCCGCTTCGTATGCGCTTCCGACAACTGTCAATATGTTGATGCCAGCGCAGATTGTCGTCAATATAGACACCAAGGAACTTGGTGCACTGGACTTTTTCGACATTAGCCCCGTCAATCTCAAGCCTAAAATCTTGATCTAGGAGATTATTTGATTTATTTATTAGCATATAATTAGTTTTCTGTGCATTTAGAGATAACTTGTTCGCTTTGAACCAATCAGATACAATTTTTAGCTCTTCATTTGCAGTTTGATATAAGTTATCGTGGTCCTTCGATGAAATGTAGATAGTTGTGTCGTCAGCAAAGAAGATGCTTTTAACATGTTTTAAGACTTTTGGAAGGTCATTTATGTACAATATAAATAGCAGGGGTCCCAATACAGAACCCTGTGGTACTCCACAAGTTATATCATATGATTTTGATTTGAACCCCTTGTATTTCACATATTGTTTTCGACCACGAAGATAACTTTTAAACCACTCAAGTGCCGTACCTCTAATACCATAATGGCTCAGTTTATTTAAAAGTATTGAGTGATCGATTGTGTCAAATGCTTTAGAAAGGTCTAGGAATAATGCCAGAGTGTTCTCTCCGTGTTCAAGTGCAGTGTATGTGTCAAACAGAAACTCAGTGACCGCGTTCTCAGTCGAGTGCTTTGGTCGAAAACCGTATTGGCTTTCGTATAGCAAGTTATGCTTTGCAACAAAGCTGTACAGTCGTTTATGAACGACCTTTTCCAAAATTTTGGAAAAGCTTGGCAACGGAGATATTGGACGATAGTTAGTAAAGTAATGCTTTTCTTTGGCTTTGTAAATGGGGATCACTTCAGCGATCTTCATATCATCAGGAAAAACTCCCTCCGATAATGATTTGTTTACAAGATGTGATAATGGAGTGGCCAACGATTGACCAAGTTGTTTGACTAGATTCATGCTGATACCGTCGTGACCGGTGCTTTTCTTTGGCTTAAAGCTGTTTATTATTTTAGAAATTTCATCCGGGTTGACAGGATTAAGAAACATCGATTGAATTGTGGATGATTGACCAAGATACTCAGCAAACGAGTGATCAGAACATCCAATTTGGTCTGCATATTTCACACCTATGGTAGCGAAATATTCACAGAACCCATCTGCAATCTTTTTCGGGTCAACTTCCTTTTTGCCATTGACATAAAATACATCCAAGATACGAGACTTGTCGTTGGATTTGTTAATGATCGAGTTAATCACTCGCCAAGTCTTCCTTGAGTCGTACTTATATTCATTGAGGAGGTTAGAGGAGTACAATTGTTTTGCGTCTCGTTTGACTTTGTTTAATATATTTCTGTAGGTGAGAAATTTTGCCCGCGCAGGATGACTGTCTGGTTTCCCCAGCTGGAGTGTGAACAGACGATCACGCCTGCGTATTGAGTTCATCAGACCCACCGTCATCCAGGGTTCTCTCATAACATGCTTGCGAGAAATACGAACAGTTCTCATAGGGGCATGATGATCCAGTATGCTTATAAATGACCGAGTGACTGCGTTACTTGCTTCGTCTATGGTCATGTTTTGTAGGTCAGACCAGTCAACATTGGACAGAGAATGATTAATATCTTGCAGCTTTTGATCAGTGACAGATCGCGATGTGATAACGAGAGGCTGCTTTTTCTCATTAACCTTATTTCGTTCCCCCATAAGCGTTAGACACGGCAAATGGTCTGAAATATCAGAAAAAATAACAAAGGAGATCAAATTGCAGATGTTCTCCTGGTTAACATAAATGTTGTCGATGAGAGTGGAACTAGATTTAGTTATTCTTGTGGGAATTGTAATCGTAGGCATAATACCACAAGCGAAAAAGGAGTCCAGTAATGTCGAAGTTTGTTGATGGGAATCAACTTTCAAAAGATCGAAGTTTTGATCCGTCCCGATCACAACGTTACCAAAGTTGTTGTACTGGATCTGCGACAGTATAGTATCGTATCGCTCAATAGATTGAGACTGATTAGTGCCTGGGACTCGGTATATCTCGCCAACAAGACATGGCTTTTGCTTGTGGTTTAATTGGACTTCGACAAAAATGGACTCAAACTCTCCCTCGATATTCACACCAATGTCAACTCTATCCTTGGAGATGTATTTCTCAGCAACATATACTGCCACGCCACCTTGTTTAATGTTAGCGCGGTTTTTGCAATATAAGTTGTACCCAGGGAGGGTATACAACTCCTGACTTTGGTCAGTCAGGAACGATTCACAGAGAAGTATAAAGTCCACATTAATTTTCTGCTGCTCAAGCCTGAATAACAGATTCTTTAGCTGATCGAATTTATCAGCTACACTGTGAATATTTATGTTCAGAGAACAGTAAGAGAAGTCCCGTTTTATCCGCGCTACGTTCACAATATCCTCGACTTCAGAATAAAAACATTTTATGTTATTGTCAAAAACCCTGACATCCACCGACTGGTTTTGGTTCACACAAATCTCAAAGACAGATTGTTCTTCGTCAGTTATGATCATTTTTAAAGATATTAATATATTCTAATTTTAATACTGCTGGCGGCGCAGTGAAAAAAAAAGGATTTGAGTTTGACAGTAAAAAAAAAGGATTTGAGTTTGACTGTAAATCGAACATGACTTTCATGCTATGGTGCGCGGCTTAATTATAACAATGGAATTGTGCAAATTTGTTAAACGCTGGAAATGCATTTAAACTACATTAAATGACATTAAGTAACATTTAAATAACATTAAATGACATTACTTGCCTCTGGGGACCTCACTTATCGCCAAGTAGTATGGCGACAGCGTCCTCACACACAGTTTTGGAATGTTCAAAACGCTTATTCCCGATATGGAGGTATCCAGGGGTACACGTCCGGGTCACAAAACAGACAACGTTCATGAGTTCCTTTTTACGCATCCACTCAAGGAGGGCGAGGCCGATACCGAAGTCCCAGTCTGACTCGAAGTTTTCCCTGGCGTGCTTGTCCGATTCGCCCATCCGGAAAGCATAGATGAGGTCGGACACTCCCGGGACCTCTGGGTTCAGCAGCATGCGGTCCCGCGCGTTCCTCACGTCGGTCAGGGACGAGGCTGCTGCGGCGTAGCCGACAAAGGAGCTACCGGAGTCCTCGATAGTGCCGCCTTCTTTGATGGCGACTTCCGGCACGGCGAGTTTTGCAGAAACGGGCAGTTTGACTGGCTGATACTTCGTCTGGAGCTTTCCCTTGATGAAAAGCTTTTCTCTGACCATCTTCGCCTTCTGGGATTTGTCACCCTTCTTTAGCTTGAACTCCTCCAAAGCAAATTTCTGGCGCTCTCTCAGCTCGAGAGGAAGTTGAACGGCCACAAACTGCTTGGTTCCTTTGAGACGTCCTGTGTTGTCCATGATCGTATATCGGTCCCTGGCCACCGGGAAACGCGCAATGATCTGACGTGTCGCCGCCGGTTTGTAAGCTCCGAGACGATGGGCCACGGGTATGTAGAACGAGTCAGCCTGCCGGATCCCGAGCGTCGCCTTCAGAAAGTGTCGAATTAACTCGCCACAGTTCTCGCCCTCTGCTTCCTTGTAGGTAGGATCGGTGAGGGTGAATATCAGATTCTCCTCCATGCTGTGCGCCTTCATCTCCGCGATCTCCTTCTTCAGGTGCATGTTGTTCTTCTCGGCACGGTGGAGTTTAGCCTGGAGGAGGGTCTGAGACATCTTCATGGTGGCCAACTCAGAGACGAGCTCACTGATGGTCATTTTCATTTCAGAGAGACACGCCATAACTTCAGGAGGAATGCCATCTTTCTTCTCGATTTTGCTGCGAGTGCTGGTCATTCTCAAGTTAACAGGTGCTGCTCTGAATATGACCGGCTCAGTCTTCTGTGCGGCTGGCTGAAGGTTTAGCGGGCCAGGTAATGGCTACACGTTCCACTCCGGTGATTTATCAGGCAAACTTTCAAATATTTGACCAACAAATATTGCATAAAAAACAAAACAAAAAATGTAGCAAAATGTTCACACAGCTGAATACTTAATCTAACTCCGGATAAATGGCACAGTTCCTTATATATTTGACAAGTATCAACAGAGCCGACAAAAGACGTGCGCTCAGCAGGCAGCCGCGCTACATGTGATCATGTGATCAATCAGCTGTCAGCTGTCAGGAGGAGCAGGAGGAATACCATCAGGATTTGGTTTGTCCGTGTGGGGCTACGATACAAACATGTTTCTCATCCTCTTCCATCTAAGATCATCTTCCTGAACCCTCTGCATTTGTTCAGTCGGTGGGGTCTGTTATGAATGGGGCACAGTTTGTCAAGATCTTCTGTTTCGTTTTCTGTATCTGATGATGATATGCTTGTTTTGTGTACAGAGATTGATTTTATGTGACTTAACTTCTTACTCTTGTAAGGTGTTGGAGCGAGAGTAGGAAAGTTAAAGCTCGGGTCACTTCTATCTTCAGCTTTCCTGCAGATGAAATCCTTAAAAACGCAGAACGGGGGAAAAGCAACACAATGTTTTCTTTTGTATTTGCATCCTTGGGCGATCTTGGAGATATAACGGCAGCTTCTCGACGATGGGCTGCACTCCTCTCGATGTGTTAAGCTAGCCTGGGTAGATATCCATCTCTTTTGGCAACATCCAATTCTATCAGCAGAACTGCCAGCTCTTGAAGTTTTTTACTCTCTCTGTTTTGGATCTTAGAGAAGTTATCTACTCTACTGAACAGAGCTCTCTCTAATACTTCTGGAGATCCATATGTTTTGTTTAATCTCTCCCAAATTATTTTGAGACCAAGGGAGGGTTCTCGAATATTTACAGACCTAATCTTAAGTACCTGCTCACTTGACTCCTTACCCAGTCATTTGATCAGCAAATCCATCTCTTCACTTGTCGACCGCTCAAGGTTTTCAATTGTGTTGCTGAAGGTCTCTCTCCAAGCTTGGTAGTGTTCGGGTAAGTCGTTAAACTGTGTCAATCCTGAGGACACCAGCTGGTTTTTAGCAAGAAACCTGGCAAGGTCAGCTGTTGCCATGTTGTGATTTGTGTTGTCCGAGTGTGATGACTTTTGCCTGGGAAGATCACTGTGCTGATTATCATAATTCCTTGGCTGTAACACATCTGTGGGAAGCTGCTGTGTGTCCCTTTGTTGGTACTTTGGTCTCCTATGAATGAAGTGCAGCTGGGTTGGAGCAGTGTCGTCGTGCTGGGGTGTGAGTATTGGACGTAAGGGGTAAACATCCTTCTTCTCACTAGGTCCCTGTGCATGGTGGGTGACATAATCATATGCTCTTTTTTGTGCACATTCTTCTAAGGGCAATATCTCCATTTCTTTACTACCTTCCGAGCCATCCATATCTGCAGCTGCTCTCTCCAGCACTACAGCTTCTGCATTGGCAGCTTCAGCTTCTCGCTGTAAGTTGATGGAGTCAATTCTGGATTCCAGCTTAAACTTCCTCAATTCTGAGTTCACTTTCTTTTTCTATGAAGGCCAACCTAGTTTTGGCTGCCTCTGCTTTAGCACGGGCCCTTGCTGACTCTAGAGCTTGTTGACGAGCGTGAAGAGTGAGATGTTCTGGAGCGATGGAGAGAGATGGCTGTATCTGTTTCAACACCATGTTGTGAGCCTTCTCCTTCCTATTCCTCTGGAATCTCTGATTAGTGTCCATGGTAATGAAGTTAAGGTGCGTTCACACCAAAAGCAAAACTATTTTTCGCGTTGCCCAAAACGCGTAAGTTTACTCGCTCGACCGTTCACCGTGTTCTCACCATAAGCGTCGAGACGCTCTGCGAGGGGCGGGGCTTATCTCTGTGTCTCGTCTCCGTAAAGACCGTTATCATCTCCTTCATCCACCATGAAGAACTAACCACTAGTTCTGCTTCATATTTGTTGTGGACATCCCACACACTAACGCCCTCGTGTTTGGGTTCATGACATCACCCGTAGGCTCACACAGCTCGGTCACTTTCACCAATGAAGTTACTGTTACGTCTGAAAGACTTCCGCTTCCAGCGCTACGAGAGCGGAACACAAGAGCTGATTGGCCCGAGTTGCGAGATTACCGCCTCAAAGTTGAAATATTTCAACTCGGGGCGAAAATTGTGCCACTGTCAACGCATCGCCCACATCGTGTCGCCCCAAACGCGCCGCTCGTAAAAATATGGCATCTATCGCAGCCACACTCGTCTGTACGTTGTGTATGAATAGTTGGTAGTAGGTATGGACCATGATCCAGACATCCACGATCCATCAGGCAGATGGAGGTAGAGAGGAGGAGTGGGCAGAGCGTCAACAGGGTCATGGCATACTTGGTAGTAGGCATATTCCACGATCCAGACCTCCGTGATCCATCAGACAGGTGGAGGTAGAGGAGGAGTGGACGGGGCAACAGCAGGGCCATGGCATCAGACCCAGCAGGTCTAATGGACCCTATGAAACGTGAAGTCACAGTGACTCCGGAGAGAAATCAGAGTTAATAATGTGTAATAGAGAGATGAAAATTCATCCATAAGTAAAGAAGAGGAGAGAGGTACTCAGTGCATCCTAAAACGTCCCCCAGCAGCCTATAAGCCTATAGCAGCATCTCTAGGGGCTGGACCAGGTGAACCTGATTCAGCCCTAACTATAAGCTCTGTCAAAGAGGAAAGTCTTCAGTCTACTCTTAATGAGGTGACTGTGTCTGCCTCCCAGACTGAAGGTGGAAGCTGGTTCCATAAAAGAGGAGGAGCTTGATAACTGAAGGCTCTGGCTCCCATTCTACTTTTTAAGACTCTAGGAACTACAAGTAGTCCCGCATTTAGTGAGCGCAGCTCTCTAGTGGGGCAATCTGGTACTACAAGCTCCTTAAGATATGATGGTGCATCACCAATCAAGGCTTTGTAGGTGAGGAGAAGAATTTAAATGTGATTCTTGATTTTACTGGGAGCCAGTGCAGAGCAGCTAATGCAGCAGTGATGTGATCTCTTTTCTTAGTTTTAGTGAGAACACGAGCTGCAGCATTCTGGATCAACTGGAGGGACCTAAGAGACTTATTAGAGCAGCCTTATAATAAGGAGTTGCAGTAATCCAGTCTAAAAGTAACGAACGCGTAAACCAATTTCTCTGCATTTTTTTGAGACAAGATGTGCCTGATTTTGGAAATATTACGTAGATGAAAAAATGCAGTCCGTGAGATTTGTCAAAGATCCCGATCAAAGATAACGCCGAGATTCTTTACAGTGGTGTTGGATGCCAGGGCAATACCATCTACATAAACCACATCACCAGATAATTGATCTCTGAGGTGTTCACAGTAAAATAACTTCCGTTTTGTCAGAGTTTAACATCAAGAAGTTACAGGTCATCCATGTTTTTATGTCTTAAAGACATGCTTGAATTTTACTGAGTTGGTTGGTCTCCTCTGGTTTGATTGATAGATATAGTCAGTGTTGGGCAAGTTACTGAAAATTAGTAATTAGTTACAGTTACTAATTACTTCTTTTAAAAGTAATTTAATTACTTTACCAGTTACTGTATATCAAAAGTAATTAGTTACCAGGGAAAGTAACTGTTAAGTTACTTTTGTCTGCTTTTTTAATGTAATGAACAGTACTGGACAGTCAAACACAATAAACATATTTTTTAGACCTATTTATTGCAATCAACAGGGCAACAGGCCTTCAAATCAAGCAGTAGTACAAAAGTCCCTTTTAATACTTAACTTAATACAAAATAACTGTCTGTCATTTAACAGTGTTTTTTTTACCACATTAGGCCCAATGAAATAAAAGTGATTGGCCTACAGTATTAACACTAATTAAGAGAAAACAAAGGTGCCTTGAGGTGCTGCATATAATTGAATATGTGATTTAACAAAAGGTTAACAAAATGTTTTAACAAACATGCCTCATAAGGCAAAGCTAAATATAGATAATGTTATGGGATGAGTGTTGTGGAGGACCCAAATGCACGCAACACAGTAGCTTCAGAATTAAATTCAGGATTTTATTAACCTGAATGCACAAAACCAAAAAACAAACAAACAGATCTCAACACGGGGAGAACTGGCAGTCTCACTCCAAAGTCGGGAGGGCAACTCAACGCTCTCTCCTGATCCGGCGTGGAGGCAACTCAACCGAGCCTGTGCGCTGCTGCTGAACAACTGGTCTTACCGAACGACCTGACAGCGCCAGAGAAAGACATGTGGTCCCTATAACTACTGCTGGTGATTACCAGAACTCATCACAGCTGGTCCAATGGAAGCGGGCGTGGCAGTGGGCGGAAACCGGGGGTGGATACTGTAGACCAGTGGTCGCCAACCCGTCGATCGCGATCGACCGGTCGATCTCGGAGACGTTCCCTGTCGATCTCCAAAATAAAATGAAAATAAAATCAGAAACACATTGTTCCTCGTTCTCGAACATTTTCTGAAGTGTCTTCTGAAACGTTTTCTTCGTGACTGGAAGATCGACGTCAGAAAAGATCTCCACCTGATTTTAATGAACGCCTGAAAGCGGGTTCCCTGACAGCCGTGTTGTCAGCTGTGTGTTGTGCACCGACAGATATGCTAGAGAGGTTCATGTCATTTATGTTCGCTTTCTCTCATTCCAGGCTTCCTGATTGTTTTCACCTGTCATCACACCTGTCTCCTATGCTCATCAGTGTCAGCCCCGCCCCTGATTGGTCCCACCTGTGTCTTGTTACCATGTGCTTAAATTCCCCTGTCTCCCAATGTTCCTTGTCAGTTCGTCTGGTCTTTTGCCATGATCAGGTCGGGTTATGTTGTGCTCTTGAAAAGTTTTGATCCCTCACTACGTGAGCGCTTTCATTTGTTCACTGCAGAACCGAAAAATAAAGTACTTACAAATACTTTATCTCTGTCTCCCGGGGTCGCAATTGGGTCCTACTTCCTAAGTGTCTGAGCTCGTAACAGGACGGACTGACCACATTATGGACCCAGCCGACCCAAGTACGCTTCACGCCGCTCTGTCGGTACAGGCGTGCCGATTTTTTCATCACGAGGAAAAACTGGACAAAGTCAGCCGGGAAATACAAGAGCTGAGAGGACGCCAGGCCGGGGTTCAGGAAGAATTATCTACACAGATGCAACAACTGGTTGCCCAAATGAATAATTTTTCACTCATCAACAGACTGCCCCTCGGTGACGTCATCCACAGCTGAGAATTTGCCTGTCAATACTCCAGCTGACGACCCAAGTCAGGCTGTTTCCTCCCATACGGCTGGCTCTTCCGGAGAGATTTTCCGGAGACTCTTCATTGCAGAGCCTTTCTGGTACAGTGTGATCTGCATTTTCAACACAACCCAGCAGCTTTTTATCTGAGCATGGTAAAGTGGCGTTTATTGTGTCTCATTTAGCAGGAAGAGCTGCAGCCTGGGCTACTGCAGAATGGTCTAGAGACACCGAACTATGTTACTCATTGGCGATTTCATAGAGACTATGAGGCGCATTTTGACCACTCATCGCCTGCCTCGGAGGCCAGCAGAAGACTGTTTCAATCGTCAGCTCAACGTCAGGTGGTTGATTATGCCATCGAGTTTCGTACAGCAGCAGCGGACAGCGGATGGAATGTTCCGGCTCTTCGTGGCGCCTTCATGACAGGACTTTCGAACCGATAAAGGACCAGCTGGCTCCACTGGAACACCCGGGATCTGGAATCCCTCATCGCTGTAGCCATCCGGATCGATAACCGTCTTCGAAAGAGAGAGAGCGTCGCGCAACCGAGATGTTATTCCCAGCTTCCAGAATTCGCCTCGGAGGGTCGCGCCGCCAGCGGAGGATTTCCAGCTCATGTTACCGGACCATCAGAGGACTACACTTCCGAATGACTTCGGTGAACCCATGCAGCTTGGAAGAACCAGGCTTTCTCTGGAGGAGAGGCAGCGCCGTCTACGGGAGGTTGCTGTTTCTACTGCGGCCAGCCGGGTCATCAACTCGCTTCATGCCGGGAAAGATCGTGCTCACCAGTCAAAAGGAGGCGCTGGTGAGCAAGTTTCCAGACTTCCCTCCTCGACCTGTTACTCAGGTAGACAGTTTTATTAACAAATAGACCATTGATCAGGGTGTGTTAATAGACCCGCCGGCTGACGGAAGCCTTATAGAAAGGGGCCTAGTCAAACAGCTAAAATAAAAACTGTCCGCTATCTCATCCTGTTAGTGCCAGTGCCTTAGACGGCGCTTGTTGTTCACAGTTACCCATTGCACTGAGCCCATACGGATTACTATAAATAAGGACCATACCGAGCATGCAATTTCATATTTTTGAGTCGACTCAGCACCCGATTATTTTGTGGTTTCCTTGGCTGGAGATCCACAATCCTCACATAGACTGGCCTTCAGGAAAGTTAAGGAATGGGAGAGGATTGTAAGGGCAGGTGTAAACTTCGCAACCTGTTAATGCACCAACAGACTCTAGTAGGATCATTATAGATCACCCTGACTATCCTGATCTACACAAGGTACCTTCCTGTTACCATGATTTAAAGAAGCGTTTAACAAGTCTAAAGCCTTGTCGCTACCTCCTCACGAGATTTTGACTGTCCCATTGATCTCTTACAGAGCCCCCCATTCCCAAGGAGACTTTACTCGATTTCGAGACCTGAGAGAACAGCAATGGATGAATACATCTCCTCTTCACTCAAATCAGGGATTATCCGTCCTTCATCGTCTCCAGCCGGAGCGGATTCTTTGTGGGAAAGAAAGACGGGTCTCTGAGACCTTGCATAGACTACAGTCCACTAAATGACATTACGGTGAAGAACCGCTATCCTCTGCCACTCATGTCATCTGCTTTTGAACTGCTTCAAACGGCCCAAGATATTCACCAAGTTGGATTTAAGAAATGCATATCACTTGGTTAGAATAAAACAAGGGGATGAGTGGAAGACTGGATTCAACACTCAGAATGGTCACTATGAGTACTTGGTAATGCCTTTTGGACTGTGCAATGCACCGGCTGTTTATCAAGCTTTTGTGCATGAGGTTTTGCGTGAATTCTTGAATATTTCAGTGTTTGTGTATCTGGATGACATACTGATTTTCTCCCCAGACGCTAAATCTCATGTTAACCATGTCCGCCAAGTTTTGCAGAAACTACTGGATAATCAGCTATATGTCAAGGCAGAGAAGTGCGAGTTCCACACAGAAGAGGTGTCTTTCTTAGGATACATAGTCTCACCTAATCATATCCAAATGGATCCTGCGAAAGTCAGTGCAGTATCCCAGTGGCCCACACCAGACTCCAGGAAAAAGGTTCAGCAGTTCCTAGGATTTGCTAACTTCTATAGGAAGTTTATTAGGAATTTCAGTTCTGTTGCTGCTCCTCTGCATGTTCTGACTTCTCCTAAGGTTCCTTCAAGTGGACCCCCAGGCGGATCTTGCTTTCAAACTTCTCAGAGATAGATTCACATCAGCTCCCATACTCACCATTCCAGATCCCCAGCGCCAGTTTATGGTCGAGGTGGATGCTTCAATGAGGAATTGGAGGAGTACTGTCTCAACGTTCTGCAGAAGACAACAAGATGCATCCATGTGCTTACCTGTCGCGGAAGTTGACAACGGCAGGCGGAATTATAGACGTGGGAAACAAGGAATTGTTAGCTGTAAAGCTGCCCTCGAGGAATGGAGACACTGGCTAGAGGGTGCAGAGCAACCGTTTTAGTCTGGACAGATCACAAGAATCTAGAATATATAAGAAAGGCTAAGCGTCTCAACTCCCGTCAGGCCAGGTGGACACTTTTCTTTAGTAGATTCAACTTCACACTCTCTTTTCGTCCCGGGTCTCAGAATCAAAACCCGATGCTTTGTCTCGTCTTCTGATCCCGAACCACTTGCGGTGAGCCCAAGACCATCCTTCCACTTAACGGGTGATCGGAGCCTTTTCCTGGCAAGTGGAGTCAGGCGTTAAAGAGGCAAATGTCATGAATCCAGCGCCTAGCGAGTGTCCCAACAATCTGCTGTTTGTTCCTGAGGCTCTTCACTCCAAGGTCATCCACTGGGCTCACTCATCTGTGCTTTCGTGCCATCCGGGAGTAGCAAGAACAATGTTCAGGATTCAACAACGTTTCTGGTGGCCATCCATGAAGAAAAATGTGGCCGAGTATGTAGCGGCTTGTCCGGTGTGTGCGTGTAATAAGACCTCATCTCAAGTTAAGATGGGCTTGCTCCAGCCGCTGCCGATTCCCCATCGTCCTTGGCTATAGCAGCATCTCTAGGGGCTGGACCAGGTGAACCTGATTCAGCCCTAACTATAAGCTCTGTCAAAGAGGAAAGTCTTCAGTCTACTCTTAATGAGGTGACTGTGTCTACCTCCCAGACTGAAGGTGGAAGCTGGTTCCATAAAAGAGGAGGAGCTTGATAACTGAGGCTCTGGCTCCCATTCTACTTTTAAGACTCTAGGAACTACAAGTAGTCCCGCATTTAGTGAGCGCAGCTCTCTAGTGGGGCAATCTGGTACTACAAGCTCCTTAAGATATGATGGTGCATCACCAATCAAGGCTTTGTAGGTGAGGAGAAGAATTTAAATGTGATTCTTGATTTTACTGGGAGCCAGTGCAGAGCAGCTAATGCAGCAGTGATGTGATCTCTTTTCTTAGTTTTAGTGAGAACACGAGCTGCAGCATTCTGGATCAACTGGAGGGACCTAAGAGACTTATTAGAGCAGCCTTATAATAAGGAGTTGCAGTAATCCAGTCTAAAAGTAACGAACGCGTAAACCAATTTCTCTGCATTTTTTTGAGACAAGATGTGCCTGATTTTGGAAATATTACGTAGATGAAAAAATGCAGTCCGTGAGATTTGTCAAAGATCCCGATCAAAGATAACGCCGAGATTCTTTACAGTGGTGTTGGATGCCAGGGCAATACCATCTACATAAACCACATCACCAGATAATTGATCTCTGAGGTGTTCACAGTAAAATAACTTCCGTTTTGTCAGAGTTTAACATCAAGAAGTTACAGGTCATCCATGTTTTTATGTCTTAAAGACATGCTTGAATTTTACTGAGTTGGTTGGTCTCCTCTGGTTTGATTGATAGATATAGTCAGTGTTGGGCAAGTTACTGAAAATTTGTAATTAGTTACAGTTACTAATTACTTCTTTTAAAAGTAATTTAATTACTTTACCAGTTACTGTATATCAAAAGTAATTAGTTACCAGGGAAAGTAACTGTTAAGTTACTTTTATGTCTGCTTTTTTAATGTAATGAACAGTACTGGACAGTCAAACACAATAAACATATTTTTTAGACCTATTTATTGCAATCAACAGGGCAACAGGCCTTCAAATCAAGCAGTAGTACAAAAGTCCCTTTTAATACTTAACTTAATACAAAATAACTGTCTGTCATTTAACAGTGGTTTTTTTACCACATTAGGCCCAATGAAATAAAAGTGATTGGCCTACAGTATTAACACTAATTAAAAGAGAAAACAAAGGTGCCTTGAGGTGCTGCATATAATTGAATATGTGATTTAACAAAAGGTTAACAAAATGTTTTAACAAACATGCCTCATAAGGCAAAGCTAAATATAGATAATGTTATGGGATGAGTGTTGTGGAGGACCCAAATGCACGCAACACAGTAGCTTCAGAATTAAATTCAGGATTTTATTAACCTGAATGCACAAAACCAAAAAACAAACAAACAGATCTCAACACGGGGAGAACTGGCAGTCTCACTCCAAAGTCGGGAGGGCAACTCAACCGCTCTCTCCTGATCCGGCGTCGGGAGGGCAACTCAACCGAGCCTGTGCGCTGCTGCTGAACAACTGGTCTTACCGGAACGACCTGACAGCGCGCCAGAGAAAGACATGTGGTCCCTATAACTACTGCTGGTGATTACCAGAACTCATCACAGCTGGTCCAATGGAAGCGGGCGTGGCAGTGGGCGGAAACCGGGGGTGGATACTGTAGACCAGTGGTCGCCAACCCGTCGATCGCGATCGACCGGTCGATCTCGGAGACGTTCCCTGTCGATCTCCAAAATAAAATGAAAATAAAATCAGAAACACATTGTTCCTCGTTCTCGAACATTTTCTGAAGTGTCTTCTGAAACGTTTTCTTCGTGACTGGAAGATCGACGTCAGAAAAGATCTCCACCTGATTTTAATGAACGCCTGAAAGCGGGTTCCCTGACAGCCGTGTTGTCAGCTGTGCTCCCCGAAAGAGGGGAGCGTACCACAAGTGAGGCGCAGGGGAAATGCAGAAAGACCTTTATTCATAACTTTACATATTACACAAGTTCAAAGTACAAGGACATACAACTACGTCATCAATAAATAAATGTTGTAATGCCTGTACCTTAGTGTAAATGTTTACGTTACGGCATTTACAGGTTACGCCTGCGCATGCGCAACTGCCGAGATTATTGCCGACTTGCCAGGTTTTACCTCCGTGAGATCGGCTTTTCTGCTTTTGTCCTTCAAAACAAAAGCTCAACATTGAGCTTTTTTTCTTGTCTGATGGAGCAATCTGGTTTACTTGAAAGTGATTGCAATTATATTTATTCTATTATTTGAAAAAGCACAGATGCAGGAGTCACAAATGGTGATTCTCATATTTATTATTATTATAATTATTTAAATCTGAGGATGTCTTTAGAGCTGATGTGAATGTATTCACCAACGGACTGACTTCAGAACCAGTCCCAGATGATAAAACTTTCATGAATACCACATTTGCCCCGAAAAACTTGTCAGTGAAGTTGAGAAAATCACCAAATCAAAGACCAGGAGCTGGATTACTGACAGCAGCTCACAGACGGCCTCAGACTGGCTGTCTGTGCTTATGAACTAACTACAAGCTCACAGACAGAGTTCAGTCACAGCCATCACACTGACTGGAGTCACATGACTTGATGGCATTATGATGAGAGCTGAACTTACATGAGTTGCACTGACTGATCATGTTGTCAGTGTCGTGTTGTAATGTAAATAAATACAACATTTATATTGGTAGTTCATCCAGCTGCTCATTGAAATGTGTTTTTTCTTGTTCATATTGTGTGTGGTGAACAAATATCTTACTTTTTATATTGCACTTAAATTCTGTGTTCCTGGTCTCATCAATTTGAAAGCTGGACCAAAGTGTTTTGATTTCATTCAATTAGAATTAGGCCAAATAAAAAGCCTCAAGTCATAAGTCCAGTCTGGACCGTCGTTTTCTCTCAACGCCTCAATAGGTAGATCTTGCCGGTCATGAAGGTGGAGGTCAGTGATCTTGGGCTCAAAAAGGTTGGTGACCACTGCTGTAGACAGACAACACCACACAGACAGAAGGGAAACAAGACAGGGAATCACAAACTAGGAGCAGACAGGAACCCTAACAGATAAGAGATGAGATTCTCAACAAACGTTAAAATGGGCTAACAAGTCTCATCTCTCACCTCTGACCAGTAGCCACAACATTGCTAGCTCTCAAACCAGTTATTGTACCTCAAGAGAAGCTTCTCAAACTTTTGATCTGAGAGCCTATTCAATATCAATATCAATATTATATATCAATATTTGCATAATGTTTGCAAAGTCTATGGATCGCCATATTTTGGGTGATATAAAAAGGCTAATATTTTAATTCAATTTAATATTTTGCTTGGGAATAGGTTGACAACGCTACAATGATATTAATCATTCTATTAATAGGTCTATTAAATGTGGTCTCCTAAATATTCGATCTCTGTCATCTAAAGCTGTGTTACTGAATGATTTAATATCAGATAATCACATTGATTTATGTTGCCTAACTGAAACCTGGCTGAGCCATGAAGAATATGTCTGCCTGAATGAATCGACTCCTCCAAGTCATATTAATACTCACATTCCTCGAGGCACCGGTCGAGGAGGTGGAGTAGCAGCCATCTTTGAATCGAGCCTATTAATTAATCCTCAACCAAAATTACACTACACCTCATTTGAAAGCCTTGTTCTTAGTCTTTCACATCCAACCTGGAAAACACTACAGCCAATTCGATTTGTGATTCTGTACCGCCACCAGGTCCATATTCAGAGTTTATATCTGAATTCTCAGAATTTATATCAAGTTTGGTTCTTAAAACCGATAAAGTTATTATTGTTGGAGATTTTAATATCCATGTGGATGTTGATAATGATTGCCTTAGTGCTGCATTCATCTCCTTGTTGGACTCGATTGGCTTCTGTCAGAGAGTACAGAAACCCACTCACAGCTTTGGCCACACGCTTGATCTTGTTCTTACTTATGGCGTTGACATTGAGCATTTGAACGTCTTCCCACAGAATCCTCTTCTGTCAGACCACAACCTCATAACTTTTGAATTTATACTACCGGAGTGTACTCCGTTAGTCAAAAGTTTCTACACTAGATGTCTAACTGATAGTGCTGTAGCTAAATTTAAAGAAGCGATTCCTTCTGTATTTGATTCGATACCACGTCTCAATATAACAGAGGACTCCTGGTCTAACTTTAGTCCGTCCCAGATTGATCATCTTGTTGACAGTGCCATAGGCTCTCTGAGAATGACACTGGACTCGATAGCCCTCTGAAGAAGAAGACAGTGAGGAAGAGGAGGTTTGCGTCCTGGTATAACCCTCAGACCCGCAAACTGAAGCAAACGTCACGAAAGCTTGAACGCATATGGCGTTCAACTAATCTCGAAGAATCCCGCTTAGTTTGGCGAGATAGTCTTAAAACATATAAGAAGGCCCTCCGTAATGCCAGAGCAGCCTATTACTCATCAATAATAGAAAAAAATAAAAACAACCCCAGGTTTCTCTTCAGCACTGTAGCCAGGCTGACAGAGAGTCACAGCTCTGTGGAGCCGAGCATTCCTATAAACCTTAGTGGTAATGACTTTATGAACTTCTTTAATGAAAAGATTTTAACTATTAGGGACAAGATTAATAATCTCTTGCCCATAACCAGTGCCAATCTGTTCTCAAGTGGAATGGCCTTGGAAACCGCTGTATGCCCTGGTGTATATTTGGAGGATTTTCTCCTATCAACCGTGACCAATTATTTTCAACGGTTTCTACTTGAACACGCCTACCTGTCTCTTGGACCCCATCCCGACGAGGCTGCTTAAAGACGTTTTGCCTTTAATTGGCGGCTCTCTATTAGATATTATCAATGTGTCTCTGCTAACAGGCCACGTACCACACTCCTTCAAGGTGGCTGTTATTAAACCTCTCCTGAAGAAGCCCACTCTGGATCCAGAGGTATTGGCTAACTACAGACCGATCTCTAACACCTTCCTCTCCAAGATCCTTGAGAAAGTGGTCGCAAATCAGTTGTGCGACTTTCTACATCATAATAGTTTATTTGAGAAATTTCAATCAGGATTTAGAAAACACCACAGCACCGAGACGGCACTGGTGAAAATTACAAATGACCTCTTAATGGCAGCAGATAAAGGACTCTACTCTGTCCTGGTCTTGTTAGACCTTAGTGCTGCATTCGACACCATTGACCATGACATCCTGTTACAGAGACTGGAGCAGTCGATTGGCATTTCAGGCACGGCACTAATTTGGTTTAAATCCTATTTATCAGATCGATCTCAGTTTGTATTTGTAAACGATGACGCCTCGATAACCACCAACGTTAATCACGGAGTTCCACAAGGTTCTGTGCTTGGACCAATTTTATTTACCTTATACATGCTTCCTTTGGGCAATATTATCAGGAAACACTCCATAAACTTTCATTGTTATGCAGATGACACTCAACTATATTTATCGATAAAACCAAAGGAGAGCAACCAACTCTGTAAAATTCAAGCATGTCTTAAAGACATAAAAACATGGATGACCTGCAACTTCTTGATGTTAAACTCAGACAAAACCGAAGTAATTTTAATCGGCCCTGAGCACCTCAGAGATCAATTATCTGGTGATGTGGATTCTGTAGACGGCATTGCCCTGGCATCCAACACCACTGTAAAGAATGTTGGCGTTATCTTTGATCGGGACTTGTCCTTTAACTCCCACGTAAAGCAAATCTCAAGGACTGCATTCTTTCATCTACGTAATATTTCAAAAATCAGGCACATCTTGTCTCAATAAGATTCAGATAACTTGGTTCACGCGTTCGTTACTTGAGACTGGATTACTGCAACTCCTTATTAGCAGGCTGCTCTAATAAATCTCTTAGGTCCCTCCAGTTGATCCAGAATGCTGCAGCTCGTGTTCTCACTAAAACTAAGAAAAGAGATCACATCACTCCTGCACTAGCTGCTCTGCACTGGCTCCCAGTAAAATCAAGAATCACTTTTAAAATTCTTCTCTTAACCTACAAAGCCTTGATTGGTGATGCTCCATCATATCTTAAGGAGCTTGTCGTACCATATTGCCCCACTAGAGAGCTACGCTCACTAAATGCGGGACTACTTGTAGTTCCTAGAGTCTTAAAAAGTAGAATGGGAGCCAGAGCCTTTAGTTATCAAGCTCCTCTTTATGGAACCAGCTTCCAATTTCAGTCCGGGAGGCAGACACAGTCACCTCGTTTAAGAGTAGACTTAAGACCTTCCTCTTTGACAGAGCTTATAGTTAGGGCTGAATCAGGTTTGCCCTGGTCCAGCCCCTTGATATGCTGCTATAGGCTTATAGCTGCCGGGGGACGTTTTAGGATGCACTGAGTACCTATCTCCTCTATTTTCTCTCCTTAAGGATGAATTTTCATCTCTCAATCACACGTTACTAACTCTGCTTTCTCCCCGGAAGTCCTTTTGACTTTACGTCTCATGGGGTCATCGGACCCTATGAGACGGCATAGATCCTATCTGCCTGATGGATCGTCTGGGTCATGGAATTCCTGCTCATGACTACGCCACTGTCCTGTTGAGACTCCGCCCACTCCTCCTCCCCACCGCCATCTGCCTGATGGATCGTGGAGGTCTCCATCGTGGAATATGCCTACTATGAACTATTCATACACTCTGTCATATTCATTGAATGTATTTTAACTCTAAATCTGTCCTTCTGTACACATTACATCTATTGCATCTGTCCATCCTAGGAGAGGGATCCTCCTCTGTTGCTCTCCTCCAGGTTTCTTCCCTTTTTTTCCCCCTGAAGGGTTATTTGGGAGTTTTTCCTGGTCCGATGTGAGGTTTTGGGGCAGGGATGTCTATGTGTACAGATTGTAAAGCACTCCGAGACAAATTTGTAATTTGTGAAATTGGGCTATACAAATAAACTGAATTGAATTGAATTGAAATTGAATCAAGGCTACAACGTTAGCCGAATAGTTATGTTGCTAATCATTAGGCCTTTGTCTCTCTTGACCAGTTGCCACTTGTGTTTGTCCTCTTGAAAATGAATCTATAAGCTTGGCACATTTGGCAGCATCCTCCTCCAATGCCTTTCTTTTTTTCAACCTGGCTTTTTCAGCCCCTCCTGCCCTCTTCCTCCCGTCCATCCTCCCGACACGTATAAGGATCGAACCAACTCTATTTTGGAGGGGTGAACTTCCTCGCATGGGACACGGGTTGTACCATGCGAGGAAGTTCTCCTCTCCCAAATTGAGTTGGTTGGTTCCATAATGGACTGAACCAACTCTATTATTTGGGAGGGGTGAACTTCCTCCCATGGTACAACCCATGCAGAGGCTGCGGTGTCAGAATGCGGAACGTGTGTAGCCCACTTTAAGAGAAGATGGACTAACGTGACAAATGTCAACAAATTCTCGACCGGCCCAGAAGTGAAGCGGCCCACCGGGAACTCTCCCGATTCTCCCGATTACCCACCCCGGGCCTATCTTGTCTTCTTGTCTGCAAGTGTTCATTTTTCACAAAAGAGAGTAACGCGAGTAACGAACTCATTTAAATTTCAGTAATTGTAACTGCGTTAATTGATTTTTAAAAATACTTCGTTACATGCTCGTTACCGCTAAAAGTAGTGGAATTACAGTAATGCGTTACTTTGTAACGCGTTACTCCCAACACTGGATATAGTTGAGTATCATCTGCATAACAGTGAACGCTTATGGAGTGTTTCCTGATAATATTGCCCAAAGGAAGCATGTATAAGGTAAATAAAATGGGTCCAAGCACAGAACCTTGTGGAACTCCGTGACTAACGTTGGTGGTTATCGAGGCTTCATCGTTTACAAATACAAACTGAAATCGATCTGATAAATAGGATTTAAACCAACTTAGTGCGGTGCCTGAAATGCCAATCGACTGCTCCAGTCTCTGTAATAGGATGTTATGGTCAATGGTGTCGAATGCAGCACTAAGGTCTAACAAGACCAGTACAGAGATGAGTCCTCTATCAGCACTAAGGTCTAACAAGACCAGTACAGAGATGAGTCCTCTATCAGCACTAAGGTCTAACAAGACCAGTACAGAGATGAGTCCTCTATCAGCACTAAGGTCTAACAAGACCAGTACAGAGATGAGTCCTTTATCTGATGCTATTAGGAGGTCATTTGTCATTTTCACCAGTGCTGTCTCTGTGCTGTGGTGTTTTCTAAATCCTGACTGAAACTCCTCAAATAAACTATTATGATGTAAAAAGTCACACAACTGTTTTGCGACACAGTCGAGACATTTTCCTCAGCAGACATTGTGACTTGTATGTGTGTGTGTGTGTGTGTGTGTGTGTGTGTGGGTGTGTGTGTGTGTGTGTGTGTGAATGTGTGTATGTGCGTGGGTGTGTATATACACTACCGTTAAAAAGTTTGGGATCACCCAGACAATTTCGTGTTTTCCATGAAAACTCACACTTTTATTTATCAAATGAGTTGCAAAATGTATAGAAAATATAGTCAAGACATTGACAAGGTTAGAAATAATGATTTGTATTTGAAGTATTAATTTTTTTCTTCAAACTTTGCTTTCGTCAAAGAATGCTCCTTTTCCAGCAATTACAGCATTGCAGACCTTTGGCATTCTAGCTGTTAATTTGTTGAGGTAATCTGTTGAAATTTCACCCCACGCTTCCTAAAGCACCTGCCACAAGTTGGATTGGCTTGATGGGCACTTCTTGCGGACCATACGGTCAAGCTGCTCCCACAACAGCTCAATGGGGTTGAGATCTGGTGACTGTGCTGGCCACTCCATTACAGACAGCATACCAGCTGCCTGCTTCTTCCCTAAATAGTTATTGCACAATTTGGAGGTGTGCTTTGGGTCATTGTCCTGTTGGAGGAGGAAATTGGCTCCAATCAAGCGCTGCCCACAGGGTATGGCATGGCGTTGCAAAATGGAGTGATAGCCTTCCTTATTTAAAATTCCTTTTACCTAGTACAAATCTCCCACTTTACCAGCACCAAAGCAGCCCCAGACCATCACATGACCTCGACCATGCTTGACAGATAGTGTCAGGCACTTCCAGCATCTTTTCACCTGTTCTGCGTCTCACAAATGTTCTTCTGTGTGATCCAAACACCTCAAACTTGGATTCATCTGTCCATAACACCTTTTTCCAATCTTCCTCTGTCCAATGCCTGTGTTCTTTTGCCCATACCAATCTTTTCTTTTCATTGGCCAGTCTCAGATATGGCTTTTTCTTTGCCACTCTGCCTAGAAGACCAGCATCCCGGAGTCGCCTCTTCATTGTTTCAAGTTTTCAAGTTTCAAGTTTCAAGTTTTTATTGTCACATCCCCTTTTATACAAGTATAATCGGTTTGTGAAATTCTTATGTGCAAAACACCCGACAGCAGTAGCAGACTAAAAAAAGAATAAGAATGAGAATAAACTATACAATATCCACACAAAAAAAGAAGAAAGTATTAACAATATATATATAAAACAATGTAATAGAATATACATCATGACAATATATATATATAAAACAATGTAATAAAATATACACTTTTTTGAGACAATATATATATATATGTATATACATACAATATATATATACAATATATATATATATAAAACAATGTAATAAAATATACACCATGGCCATAGATATTCACAGAATATGTTCTGGTGTATGGTGTTAATGAGGGTCTCAGTCCTTGTTCAGCAGCCTGATGGCCTGACTGAAGAAGCTGTCCCTCAGTCTGTTTGTGCGGCACTTGATACTGCGGTATCGCCTGCCTGACGGTAGAAGGGTGAACAGTTTGTGGCCGGGGTGGTTATTGTCTTTCATCATCCGTTTGGCCCTGGCCACGCACCTCTTGGTGTATATGTCCAGGATGGAGGGAAGCTCACCTCCAACGATGTACTGTGCCGACCGCACCACCCTCTGTAGTGCCCTACGCTCCAGGGCGGTGCAGTTCCCGTACCAGACGGTGATGCAACCTGTCAGAACACTCTCGATGGTACTGGTGTAGAATGATCTGAGGATGCGGGGGGCCATGTTGAATTTCCTCAGTCGCCTAAGGAAATACAGGCGTTGTTGGGCCCTTTTCACCACGTGAGTGGTGTGCGTGGTCCATGTGAGGTCCTCGGAGATGTGCACGCCGAGGAACTTGAAGCTGCTGACCTCTCTACTGCAACTCCGTCTATGGAGATGGGGTGTGCTCTCCTCTCCGCTTCCTGTAGTCCACGATCAGCTCCTTGGTCTTCTTGACGTTGAGGACGAGGCTGTTCTCCTGGCACCACTGTACCAGTGATCCAACCTCCTCCCTGTAGGCTGTCTCGTCGTCGACGGTGATCAGCCCCAACACTGTTGTGTCGTCAGCAAACTTGATGATGTCGTTGGTGCTGTGCACGGCCGTGCAGTCGTGGGTGTACAGGAGTAGAGGAGAGGGCTCAACACGCATCCCTGAGGGGCTCCCGTGTTGAGGGTCAGCGGCTCTGAGGTGGTACTGCCCATCCTCACCACCTGGCGGCGGCCCGACAGGAAGTCCAGTATCCAGCTGCACATGGTAGAGTGCAGGCCTAGACCTCTGAGCTTGGTGTCGAGCTTGGCGGGAACAATAGTGTTGACGCTGAGCTGTAGTCCACAACCAGCATTCGCACACAACAGTTCCTCCCCTCCAGGTGGGAAAGGGCGGTGTGAAGTGCCATGGCAATTGCGTCGTCGGTGGATCTGTTTTGACGATATGCAAATTGCCATGGGTCCAGCGTGGCAGGCAACATGGAACAAATGAAGTCCTTGACCAACCTCTCGAAGCATTTACTGACAATCGAGGTGAGGGCCACGGGTCTCCAGTCATTCAGGCAGGTTACCTTGGGGTGTTTGGGGACAGGCACAATGGTGGACATCTTGAAGCTCACAGGAACAACAGCCTGGGACAGGGAGAGGTTGAAGATGTCTGCGAAGACTCCTGCCAACTGGTCTGCACATGCTCTGAGGGCCCCGGGATGTGGTCGGGACCTGCCGCCTTCCGGATGTCCACCCGCTTGAAGGCTCTGCGCACGTCAGCCTCTGAGATGATCAGCAGGCTGGTCTCCTCGGCAGCGCTGCCTTGGCGGGCTGCCGCTCACGTCGTACCGAGCAAAGAATGTATGTAGCTCGCCTGGGCGGGTGGTAGAGGAGTTCTCTTCACCGCTGGTTCTCCTCTGAAGTCCGTGATTGTCTGTAGCCCCTTCCACACACCTCTCACGTCATGGCTCTTGAGCTTTTCCTCCACCTTGTTCCTGAACTCCCGCTTGGCAGAGCCGATGGTCTTACGGAGGTCGTAGCGGGCTCTTTTGTATTCCGCCATATTCCCGGAGTCAAAGGCGGTGTTACGCGTCGGAGTGCAGCGAACATCGCCATTTATCCACGGTTTCTGGTTGGGATAAATCCGAACCGACTTGGTAGGAACAACGTCATCTATGCATTTCTTGATGAACCCGGTGACTGAGGACGCGTACTCACTGACGTTGTTGTCCGACGCGACCCTGAACACATCCCAGTCAGTACGTTCAAAACAGTCCTGTAGCATAGACTCCGATTGGTCCGACCAGCGTTGCACTTCCTTCACAGCGATTGGTTGCTGCTTTAGCCTCTGCCTGTAGGCGGGGAGTAGTTGGATGGAGCGGTGGTCCGATTTGCCGAACGGTGGGCGGAGGAGGGCTTTGTATCCATCCCGGAAGGGAGTGTAGCAGTGGTCGAGAATCCGCTCCCCCCGCGTGTTGCTTGTTATGTGTTGGTAGAACTTCGGGAGAACTTTCTTCAGGTTCGCTTTGTTGAAGTCCCCCGCCACAATGAAAGCAGCCTCGGGGTGTGCCGACTCCTGCTCGCTGATCGCCCCGTAGAGTTCCTTCAGCGCTATGTCCGTGTTAGCTTGAGGCGGAATGTACACAGCAGTTACGGTGACTGCTGTAAACTCCCGCGGTAGCCAGAATGGTCGACACATGAGCATTAGGTACTCCAGGTCCGGGGAACAGAACGACTTGAGAGTATGTACATGACTTTGGTTGCACCAAGATCTGTTTATCATGAGACATACCCCCCCTCCACGATCTTTACCAGAGAGAATCTTTGTTCTGTCCGCGGTGGACGGAAAATCCTGCCGGCTCGATGGCTGAGTCGGTAACCTCCTCCGACATCCATGTCTCCGTAAGGCAGATGATGCAGTTGTCCTTAGTTTCCGGTGGAATTGAATACGAGCCTGTAGCTCGCATAGCTTATTGTCCAAAGACTGTACATTTGCCAGTAAAATGGTGGGTAGTGGGGTCGATTGGCTCGACGTCTCAGCCTAACCAGCACGCCAGCTCGCTTCCCCCTCCGTCGGCGACGTTTGCGTGAGATCGCGCCTAAAATGGACGGAGATAGTTCCGCTACTGTTCCTGGCGGGACGTCCGAGTAAGAGTTGAAAAACTCTGGTAGGCGGCGAGCAACTGCCGATCCAATCTCCAGAAGTGTGCATCTGTCGTACGTTAACTGGCTGCTAACGTTTTGTGCAAAAATAGTCGCAATAAGAAGAATAAATAACAAAAAACTACTACAAAATCCGGGAGCTCGCAACACAGCAGCCATCACGTACGGCGCCATCTCCTATTCGACGTTGACACTGGCGTTTTGTGGGTACCATTTAAAGAAGCTGCCAGTTGAGGACCTGTGAGGCGTCTATTTCTCAAACTTGAGACTCGAATGTACTTGTTTTCTTGCTGAGTTGTGCACCGGGGCCTCCCACTTCTCTTTCTGCTCTGGTTAGAGCCCGTGTGTGCTGTTCTCTGAAGGGAGTAGTACACACCGCTGTAGGAAATTTTCAGTTTCTTTGCAATTTCTCGCATGGAATAGCCTTCATTTCTAAGAACAAGAATAGACTGGCGAGTTTCACATGAAAGTTCTTTTTTTCTGGCCATTTTGAGAGTCTTATCGAACCCACAAATGTGATGCTCCAGATAATCAACTAGCTCAAAGGAAGGCCAGTTGTATAGCTTATATCTCCAGCAAAACTGTTTTCAGCTGTGCTAAAATAATTGCACAAGTTTTTTCAAGGGTTTTCTAATCATCCATTAGTCTTCTAAGGCAATTAGCAAACACAATGTACCATTAGAACACTGGAGTGATCGTTGATGGAAATAGGCCTCTATACACCTATGGAGATATTTCATTAGAAACCAGACGTTTCCACCTAGAATAGTCATTTACCACATTAACAATGTATAGAGTGTATTTCTGATTGATTTAATGTTATCTTCATTGAAAAAAACAATGCTTTTCTTTGAAAAATAAGGACATTCCTAAGTGATCCCAAACTTTTGAACGGTAGTGTATGTGTGTGTGTGTGTATGCGTATGTGTGAATGTGTGTATATGTGTTTGCGTGTATTTATGTGTGTGTATGTATGTGTATATATGTATGTACAGGACTGTCTCAGAAAATTAGAATATTGTGATAAAGTTCTTTATTTTCTGTAATGCAATTAAAAAAACAAAAATGTCATGCATTCTGGATTCATTACAAATCAACTGAAATATTGCAAGCCTTTTATTCTTTTAATATTGCTGATTATGGCTTACAGCTTAAGAAAACTCAAATATCCTATCTCTAAATATTAGAATATCATGAAAAAGTATACTAGTAGGGTATTAAACAAATCACTTGAATCGTCTAATTAACTCAAAACACCTGGAAACACATTTTCAAATGTTTGATTTTGTTTTGCTGTTATAAATCTTTTTTTACTTGGTCTGAGGAAATATTCAAATTTTATGAGATAGGATTTTAGAGTTTTCTTAAGCTGTAAGCCATAATCAGCAATATTAAAAGAATAAAAGGCTTGCAATATTTCAGTTGATTTGTAATGAATCCAGAATGCATGACATTTTTGTTTTTTTAATTGCATTACAGAAAATAAAGAACTTTATCACAATATTCTAATTTTCTGAGACAGTCCTGTATGTGTGTGTGTGTTGATCATCACACAGGGTGTGTGTGAAGCGTCTAGTGCAGTCGTGTAGAAGTGCTTGTAGTTAGTGCATGCTGCATGCTGCCCTCTGCTTGCAACTCTCTGCTTTCAGCTACCACCGCTGGCTAGCTCCCTCATAGGGGGTGAAAAGAGGAGCCGAGAGCGTAAGTCTCCCCTGCTAGTACATAGCCTCTCCACCACCAAGACTCCTGCAGTGCCTCCTCATGGCCACACATGGTAACTGGGTACCCCACGGTCCCAGGCTAAACTGCAGGGGATCTCGGAGCAACATTGGGTCCCAGAGATGTGGTGTGCAGGCCCACCACTAGGTGGACACATCCTGGCACCCATCAACCACTGCCGCAGCTATGGGCAAATAGCCCCACTGCCTTGTGAGTTAGCCTCTTGAGGCAGGGCTAAGGGAGCAGACCCCGACAGAAAAGCAATGCGCAATAGGCGGGCCTAAACAGAGCCAGGACCCCGGCAGCCTCCTGCAGCCAGGATGGGGAACTGGTCGTCCTGGGCTCACCCATGCCACCAGATTTACCTCACCATGGCGAAGATAGTGCTACTGGGGATAGCGCGCCTCCAACGGCACTCGAAATAATCTCTTTGCGCAGGTATCCAACTCTGACCACGGTGTATACTCTGGATCCACATCTGGTTGAAGACTGGCGGTGTTGGGGCAACTGGCGACGGGAGCAGGTTTGAATAGACTGGGAGCTTCTAGTCAGAGCCCTGCACGTCAGCGGCACTGGGTATTGGTCGCTATCAGCTGGGACTGAGTGGCAGCTGATCTCGGCCTAGAAAAGGTGGCCTAAAAAATGCCCACTCAACTCACACCTGGACAGGATACCGCACCTGTCGGGTCATTCCACTTCTGCGGTCGAAACAGAAGAAAAAAAACCCAAAACCTAAAACTGGCAACATGGAACGTAAGAACTCTCCTGGACTCCTATGGCAGGACCGAAAGACCTCACAGAAGAACAGCACTGATTGCGGCTGAGCTGAGGCGTTACAACATCGACATCGCCGCACTTAGCGAGACCAGGCTCCTTGATGAAGGGTCGCTGATAGAGGAAGGGTCCGGTTACACCTTCTTCTGGAAAGGCTATCCCCCAGGTGGACAACATCTGCACGGTGTGGGACTGGCCATCAAGAACACACTGCTACCAAGACTCACTGAAACACCTGTGGGCATCAGTGAAAGACTGATGACCCTCCGTATCCCCCTGGCGAAGAACCGCTTTGCTACACTTCTTAGTGTGTATGCGCCAACACTGCCATCCAACACTGAGGTTAAAGACTCATTCTATCAGTCACTGGATGAGGCTCTCCACCGGATCCCCAAGACCGACAAGATCCTCCTCCTTGGGGACTTCAATGCTCATGTGGGGCAGAGTGACAGGATATGGAAAGGAGTGCTTGGCAGGCATGGTATTGGTCAGGCCAACTCAAATGGCATGATATTACTTACTCTCTGCTCTGAGCACAACCTGACCATAACCAACACCATCTTCCAGCAAAAGACCAAATACAAGACATCATGGATGCACCCACGCTCTAAACATTGGCACCTGATTGACTATGTCATCGTGAGACGTTGTGACATCAAAGACGTTCTCATGTGCCGGGCCATGAGAGGTGCAGAATGCTGGACAGACCACCGGATGATCGTGGCCAAAGTCCACATGAGCGTACGCCCCCCCATGCGGAAACGTGGGGCCAGTGGGAGACGCTTAGACTGTGCCCGTCTGAAAGATACCAGCACAAGAAATGAGTTTCGATGCTCCCTGGCTGAAAAACTTGAAGAGCTTGAACTCATCTTGAGTGGAGGGAATGACACAGACCACAGGAAATCCAGTCTTTCGCTGATAGAAATGATATGCATAACTTTTACAATGCAGTCAAATCTATCTACGGCCCAACAAACCACTGCATCACTCTTAAAACCGCAGATGGGCTCAGAGTCCTAAAAAACCAGAGCAGTGTACTGGAGAGGTGGGCTGAACATTTTAATACCCTGCTTAATCAGGACTCTGAAGCAGACCACACCATTCTGGATCAACTGCCTGAACTTCCACCGATTGACAACCTTAACCAACCCCCGACCTTCCTGGAGGTTCTGTCAGCCGTCCGCTCCCTGAAGAACAACAAGTCTCCTGGTATGGACAATATCCCTGCGGAACTGCTTAAACAGGGTGGTTACCTCTGTACAAGAGCGCTACATCAACACATCACTCAAGTATGGGCTGATGAAAACATCCCACAGCAATGGAGAGATGCCAAAATTGTCACCATATATAAGAACAAAGGTGACAAGACCATCTGTGGCAACCACAGGGGTATATCACTCCTTGCTGTCGCTGGTAAGTTCCTGGCCAAGGTGTTGCTGCAGAGGCTACTCAACAACATCACAGAGGCATTGCTCCCAGAATCACAGTGTGGCCTTAGAAAGAACAGGAGTACAGTCGACATGGTCTTCACAGCCCGGCAACTTCAGGAAAAGTGCAGGGAGCAACATCAAGACCTGTTTATGGCTTTTGTCGACCTCTCCAAAGCCTTCGACACTGTGCAGAGAGACCTACTGTGGGACATCCTGCTCTGGTTTGGATGCCCTAGCAAGTTTGTCAACATCCTCCGACAGTTTCATGATGGTATGAATGCTAGGGTGACAATAGGAGGACACAAGTCTGCCTCCTTCCCTGTGTGCACAGGGGTCAGGCAGGGGTGTCTACTAGCACCAGTGCTCTTTAACATCTTCCTCCTATGCGTCACCCAGCTTCTCCATAAGGAAATTGAGGACAACAGCGGGGTGACAGTAGTCTATAGGCTAGATGGCAACCTCTTTAACATCAGGAGGCTGCAAGCAACCACCAGGCTGCACAGAGTGAGGGCCCTTGAGCTGCAGTTTGCAGATGACTGCGCTCTTGTAGCTCACACTCCACAAGACCTCCAGGCTGTCCTGGATGCAGCAGTGAAGGCTTACAGCAGGATGGGGCTGACCATCAACATCACCAAAACAGAGGTAGTCTGTCAGTGGGCACCAACATCCCACCCACGCCACCCATCTTCAGCATTACTGATAAGCATCTGTCTGTCGTACCATCATTCAAATACCTCGGGAGTATCCTCTCTGAGGACAATAACATCGACAATGAGGTCCAGAACAGAATCAAACAAGCATCAGCTGCCTTTGGGAGACTCAGGCGCCGGGTCTTTCAAAACAAGAACTTATATCTCTATCCAAAAATCTCTGTCTATCAAGCAGTTTGCATCACCACCCTTCTCTACAGTTGTGAAGTCTGGGTCACTTACAGCCACCATGGGAAGTCCCTGGAGCATTTTCACATCCGCTGTCTCCAGCGAATGCCAGGAATCACTTGACGTGACCGAGTGCCACACACCGAGATCCTCAGGAGAGCAGGCTGTAGGAGCATTGAGGCCACCATCACCCACTACCAGCTACGATGGCTGGCGCACGTTATAAGGATGCCCCTCAATCGGCTGCCTCACAAAGTGCTGTATGGCCAGCTCGCCCAAGGCCAACGCTCTGCTGGAGGGCAGAAGAAGCGCTATAAAGACCAGATAAAAACAGCGCTAAAGAAATGTAAAATCAGACCAGGGGACCTGGAGGGCTGCTGACCGTAACACCTGGCGTCAGATGTGCCAAGACGGGACCAAAGCACTGGAGGAGGACAGGATAGCCAGGAGACAGGAAAGGCAAGAAAGAAGGCATTCAAGAAAAACAACCAAGGTTGCCAGTGCCACCACTACTACATACGCATGTCCCACCTGCGACAAGACCTGTGGATCCAGGATAGGACTATACAGCCACCAGAAAACTCACCGTTGAAAGTCAGAAGTGGACGTCATTATCGGCCTTGATGGACAACAACAAGCAAGTATATATGTATGTATGTGTGTGTGTCTGTGTATGTATGTGTGTGCGTGTGTGTATATATGTATGTTTGTGTGTATATATGTGTATGTGTGTGTGTATGTATGTGTGTGTGCGTGTGTGTATATGTGTGTATGTGTGTGTGTATGTATGTGTGTATGTGTATGTGTGTACATGTACGTGTGTGTGTGTGTGTGTGTGTGTGTGTGTGTGTGTGTGTGTGTGTGTGTGTGTGTGTGTGTGTGTGCGTGTGGCCCTTGCAGTCTCTCTCGGTGTGTGACTCCCAGCTAAAGTCGGGGATGCACATCCTGCTGAGCGCTCTGGGCGACGGCACTTTAACTCAAGTGGTCACAGTGGCGGGCCGTCAGGGCCTTCTAAGCCTTCTCTGAAGGCCTAAACATAATTACAAAGTTATAGCTATTTTATAATTTAAAAAAATTAAATTAAAATAAACTTTTATTTTCTTAATTATTATTTTCTTATTGTCTTCCTCTGTTGCTGTGCCTCCATCCGGCAGCGCTGCTTCCAGTCCAGTTCAATTTAACGGGAGCTTTTATCCAATCAGATGTCAGCTCCACAGTCTCTATGGAAGAAGAGCAGCTCCTCTCAGGCCTTCACAGGCCAAGACAAGCACAGTCTGCTTGAAGTACATGGGGACCTTATCGGTGGTTGACATCATCTTCAACCAATCATATCGTTAGTTTGACATACTGGGTGAATTTGTTGAGGTCTTTGGCCTTCTGGAAGCCCCTGAAAGTACGTCAGATTAATCTGCGCTGTGATTGGTTAGTGGGCCCCCATGCAGTTCAACTGAGAGGAAAAGGAGATAGATTAGCGGTGGTGAAGAAGTCAAGAAGTCACCACAGTTTTAACTTTTAATGGCGGAAGGAGGAGAAGCGGATTTGGTGGCGGATTTAATCTAGAAGCCTTTTTTAAAGAAGACGTTTCAGGAAAAGAAGCACATTATAACCAACGGCCGCACCAGAGCTAGCTAGCTTCATTGAGTTGTGTGTTGGCAAAGAGAGGAGGATGAACTTTCACTTTAAGTGAAGGGAGTTGGTGAGTGAGCTGCTTGTTGTGTTCATTTGTCTCTGTTGTTTTTATTATATGGTTCTTTTTGATTCTATTGAATGAGGCGTTTTAGTGCCACAGTTCTGTTTGATTGTGTTGTAATATATAAATGTGGCTGGTTCTTGTAAATGTGTTCTTGTCATTGTGTTTATTACGGTGGTGTGGACTACAAGCATTGTCCGTTAATGACGCAGCATCCCGTCATGCGCGTATTTATGTGTCTGCACTCTGCGGGTATGTATTTGTTGGTGTTGCGCTTCATGTAACATTTTATTTCACTTGTTGCAGTGTCATGTGAATACGAGGTGTTTACACCAAACCAATAATAAATTGTAGCCCTAACCCTAACAGCCACCGATTTTCCATCTCAATTTATAATATTTTGTGATGCACATAATACAGTGGAACCTGCATAGAGCCGTGGTGGCCAACCATTTTTTTTAATCGTGGGTCATAAACATAACAATAAACAGTCACATGCCACATGAGAGTGAATGTGTTATTTTTTAATCAGTGACACTGCAATCAGCATTGGTGGACCAGAAATGAATGGCATAAATTAATGAGTTACTATTTCTGTGTCTGCTGCTTTTAAGTGTACTTAATATAGTGCAAGGGCCAATTAAAAATAGTATGATGCTTTGTGTAAATAAGTACAGTACATTTGTAAAGTTAAGTCTGATATTAAGAAATACAAAACAGACCCAGCAGAAATGGTCAAATATTGGTTAACATTTTTTCACTACACGTCGTCAACATCTGGTGTTTGAACAAGGATATACAGTTTACACTCAGTTAAATACATTAGAAATGTGTCAATATACAATAATAAACAATATTCTGTTTTGTTTTTTATCCCCACGAGTCGAGTGATCAAAAGCTTGTATAGCACCAAAAACTCGGGAAAGTCTCCTTCCTAGATACATGTTTTTTAGATACTTGGCTTATAGTAATCAAGTGAAACAGGAAAACACATGGAAAAACAATAATTACGGTACTATTATGTATTTTGCTTTTTACTACTTTTCTGTTTTTTTCAGTTTCACTTCTTTACACTCTTAACGTAAAATAAAGAGCGATAAACCTGGATGGGCGTTTCAATGGTAATCACATTTAACACGCAGAGGAAGCATCTGGGCATCTGTTTCTGGAACATGTCGTCCAGCTATCTGTTCATGACACTGGAAGACACATATCCATCTCCCCGCCATGCTACCTTTAGGCTGTACGTCCACTGTTGGCCACCAGATGTCACCAATTCATCTTTTTGAAAAATTAACATTCAGCACTTGATTGGCTCCAGGGGTGTTTTAGTATTGGATGTGACCTGGTGACCCAAAGTCAGCCTTCTTTAACCAGACTTAGAAGGACCTGTACTGACCTCTCTCTCTCTCTTTGCACAACAAGGTCAGTGTTTGTGTGTGCGTGTTTGTGTGTGTGTGTATGTGTGTGTTTAGCAGGAGTAACATGAGTGTGTGGGAAACACAAACTAGTTAATTGTTTAAAGTGTTGTAGGATGACATGTAGATGTTGGTTGATATGTTATGTTATTAGTTTACACCTTCTGTGTGTGTGTGTGTGTGCATGCGTGTGTGTGCGTGTGCAGATTCAGCAGTGTTTCGACAGAAACAACCAGAGGCAGTCTGAAAGAGAGGAACTTCAGCAAGTGTTGATAGTTCACCAATCTGAAAGGGTAAGAAGTATGAAAATACATGAACAAGTTAAAACACGTTACTGATTAACTCCAATATCATGAACAAACGTGTGAAAATAAGGCTGCACCTCCAAGTTATCCTCAGAGGGCTTTACAATCTCTACACATACGACATCCCTGACCTTTGACCTTACATGGGATCAGGAGAAAAACAGGGAAAAAAGGGAGGATTCGTAATGTACATTGAAGAGACATGAATTCGTCCAGAAGGAGAGAGAGAAGTTTACAATGTTTACTGATGGAATAAATTAACAGAGAAGCAGAGTCATTTTATCATACATTTCTATACAACCAGTGGAGTTTTCCCCTAATGGACACTGGAGAGAATGCAGGTTCAAGACATCTAGGAACATTGGTCTCACTCTTCAGACTAGGAGGTTGCTGCCCGGTCGATATCTTTAGCTCTGTCCGTCTCGATTGTCCTCTATTTGAGGTCCAGGGCCTGTGTCAGTTGTGCTTTGTACACATGTTTCGTTGGCTCCTCCTGTGCAGCTGCTTCCCTCTCTGTCTGAGGCAGGAAGGAAGTGTGCCTCCGATGGAGACTTGGTGAACTGCATCCTCGCTGAAACGGCTACCGCACTGAGTAATGAGTTCAGCAGAAGCATTCAGGTACACGTTTAAAAGCACCTCCTCGCACTTTGACGATTCTAGAAATGATAGTGTGTTGGTTTACACAACAGGGTTAATTAGGGCCATGGCATCAATTCAATTTCCAGTCTGTGTGTTTGTGTTTGTTTTCTTCCAGGAGTTGGCTCAAGGTCGGATGAGGGGTGCAGAGGCAACGTGTCCACGGGTGGTCCGGCGGTCCAGTGTGTTCGAGTGTCTGTCGGAGTGTGTGTCCACGTGACTGGGGTAATAACTGTGTCATTTAAGTTCATGTAATGAAACCTATATTGTCACAAATTCACACGGGTAAGCTCAAGTGCAGAAGAAACGTCCGACTCTGGGTTTGAGGAACAAATGTTTTTACTTGAAACCAGACTGGTCATGAGGGAATTGACACGAGGGGCAAAACACACAACAATCTGGCAGGGAACAAAGCAAAGACTGGGAGAATATGTAAGGTGGGGAAATACAGGTGTGGGACATCAGGGATCAGCGAGACGAGAGTGGCTGGGGCAGGTGACGGGAATGACACAATCAGGAGAGGCTGAGGGCAGGTGCAGGGAATGACCAATTCCTGGGGAGACAGACACAACATTAACAGGGTGTTACAATATACAGTATATCATAAGTGAGTATGCTCTCTATTTACAGAAAAATATATATATATATATACTGGACAATGTAATGGCGTCCAATACAACACCGTCAGACATGGTATATTTTTGGTATTACATTTGATGTCATTACAGTGTACATGGATCCTGACTATCAAAATAATGTACATGTAAAAATGAGAGCATAGCAGCAGTTAGCCTTGCTAGTTCTTGACCAACAACCTTTGACACAGTCACTACGGACATGTCTTTATATGTTTATCTGATTGTTGGATGTATCAACGTTTGCTATCCAACACAGGACAGACAAATAAATGTTGGACTGCTCTAAATTACGTTTTGACTTCGGTAAGTTCATAAAAAAAGTTACATGCCATACTGAAACCCTACCACATTCAGTTATTACAGGATTGGCTACAGGGGATACACTGAGCTCCTATCCAACAGGGAGAGGAAGAAGGCTGCGCAGCTTATCCGCCAACAGAGTTTTTATAAACCCCAACCTAATGTCTTACAAACACACGACAACGTCTATCTTCGTCCCATGAGATCGTGAGACTTCCCCCCTTTCCCTGAGCCCTGTACCCTCAGGAACTTCAATGACATCAGCAGCAGTTCTGATTCTGCAGTAAAGACGAAGGTGCAGTACATTTTTCCACCACGAAAACTACCGCCACGCCTATTTTACGGTTTTTACTTTTTCCCCGGCCAGAAACGGTAGTTTGTGGAAATGCAGAATGGCATAAAAGGCTCCTCAAAGAGCCCTCATGCACTTGACGAGTTGACAGTGAGACCGCTGTCAACCCTCGATTGAATAAATTGTATTTAGATGGCCGCCATAAGAGTCTGTGAGTTCGCGAGGCTGGACTTTGGGATATGGTCATCGAAGGTTCCTCACACTCACAGCTCCATGTGTAGATGCTTCCATTTACCCCTCAGCCATGACACCAATAACCTATTTGCATAACTAACTGTAAACAAGAGTCTTCACCTGTGTTGTTCTCTCTTGTCCAGGGAACTCAGACAAGCATTGAGCGTCTCTCTGGCTGAAAGCATAATTGAACAGGTTCTACAGGACCTCACAACGACACAGAACAACATGGTACATGTCTGTGTTTTGTGTTTTATTTACATGTGTGTGTGTGTGTGTGTGTGTGTGTGTGAAGGGTGAATATTATGGTTATTCCTTTACTACATCCATTTTTTATTTATTATGGAAGAATATACACTATATTTTGATAGTTTATGACCAGCATTTTCCTTTAATGACTTGTGAATGCATCTATAACTGCTTCTGACCAGTGTGAAAGGTAAGAAACACTTTGGGAGAAGAATGTTTGTCTACTGTATGACACACAATCAAAGGAACGCTTTATTAATATCTGCCAGACGGTATTTAGTCTAGCTTCCAAAAGGGAAACAGTCCAAAGTTACAATAGATCCAATGATTCTTGTTTGAGAATACCTTCTCAACTGTCTTTTAAACTTACTGTGTGAATATATTCAATATGTCGCACAAAGTACTGTTGCTGCTTTTCTATTTTTGCTGGGTAGGATTGCCTCATAAAGGAATATTCATGCACCAGTGTGAACATCAGTGGCGAGCCGTGCATTTTCTACCTCGGCCTTCAATGCCGTCTTACTACAGTTGAACAACCTAATGTAAGATATTAGTTCACCAGTGTTCCGGTGCGGGGCCTTTATTGTGAAGGAGGAGACAGAAAGAGAAGTTGTGGGTTCTTAGTCGGATTCACATGACACTGCAACAAGTGAAATAAAATGTTACATGATGCGCAACACCTACAAATACATACCTGCAGAGTGCAGCTGCATAAACACCCCATGTTGGGATGCTGCGTCATTAACGGAAAATGCTTGTAGTCCACACCACCGTAATAAACACAATGACAAGAACACATTTATAGAACCAGCCACATTTATATATTACAACACAATCAGACAGAAATGTGGCACTAAAACGCCTCATTCAATAGAATCAGAAATAACCATTTCACTAAGGAAAACCACGCCAGCAGTGATACATGTTTACAGTTAGTTTATTGCGAAATAAATGAATGGAGGGTTGATTATGTCTGGAACGAGAAGGGTTGTGAAGAGCGGGTTGGAGGGGTGCTATTGGAGACTGCTGACATCTGGTGGTTAGAGGGAACGGCGGGGGTGGAGACTCGTGGGTGGGGGTTGTCTCTTCTGAAGCTCTGGCTGTGCAGAGTCCCCAAAAGATGGCTTAATGAAAAGCGTGCATGCCCGTTACGAGTGTTGTTAGGTAGGAGCGGGTATCGGAGAGGACAGTGAGGGAGGACCATGGCCAAGTGTCTAAAGCTGTGGTTGCTAAGAGGTTTGGCTGGCGACGAGTGTTTGAGTAGGCATGGTTAGGGTCATGACGCCATGAGTCTAGTCGAAAGGCGAAGGTGAGTTGAGGCGGACAAAGTTGTTGCTCTTGCAGAGTTTAGGGTTATGGATGATGTGTCGGCAGGACGGAGATGTCGGGCGTGGTCGAAGTTCGAGGTGGTAAACTGGAGGATGCGGGAGGCCGGAAGCCAGGGAGACTATCGAATCTAATACTTGTCTGTGCAGAGAAAGAACTAGCCTGAGCTGCGAGTGTGGCTGTGTAGGGAACTGAAGTGGGAGGCAGACTGTTGCGTGTGCAGTTGGTTCGTCTTTATGGGGCCCGCTGCTGCGTGGCTATGCGTTTGTGGGTTGAGGCTGATGCAGAGCCCCAAAAGAGTAGATATCTCTTTCTACGACGCGACAAGGTTACTATGCGTTAGATGCGTATGATGAAACATTCCTGTTATTGGGACGGTCAGAAAATGATGACGATAAGACTACTGATAGCGCAGGGTCGGATGGTAGAATAATGGTAGTGGGGTGAGGAAAGGTAGAGGCCTTTGTAGTAGCGATTCGACAGCTTGTGAAGGTAGTGGTGGATGGCAGGATCACGGTACGGGTGTGAGCAGGATCCTTGAAGACCTGTGTGGCGAACAGGCGACAGGTTCAAGCACGGTTAATAGGGTGCAATTATGAAAGCGATAAGGCTGGAGTGTAGGTAGCGGGTGTATTTGCGATCCATGAAACCTGTGGAGCGAGAAAGTACGAAGACAGAATCGGCGAGGTTAGTAGTCGGTGTGAGGGTTGAGGAAGGAAGACGTTATCCTCGCCATTCAACTGGGATAGGAAGGGAGGGGGTGCGAGGAAGGAGGAAGTTACTCGCGATTTGAGTACGACCGGGAGAGGATGACCGGTGGGGTCAGGGTTCGGATGCAACCGCAGTCCGAGGAAACCTGTGAAACGAACGAAGCAACGAGGACAGGATCAGGAGAGGTTAGTAGTGTACATTAGTTTATGCAGGTGGGATATGGGGTGCGGGTGGTGTGATGGAAGGATAGAGGGTAGAAAAGGATGTGGGGATTAGGGTAGGGGGATGTAGGGATTAGGGTAGGGGTAAAGGGATGAGAGGATGTGAGTATTAGGGTCGAGGGGGAAGGGATGTAGAGATTCGGGTTGGGGTGAATGGATGGTGGTCGAGGCATGATGGTAGAAGAGCCGCGATGGCTGTCTGGTCGGGAGTCGGAGGCTGGTGTGTATGAGTTGGTCTTCCTGCACGAGGAACCGAAAGTGAGTCAGTGGTCAGGTTTTGACCCCTTGGACGGAAGGCTCGGATGTTATGTCGACGCTATTTCTGAATAGATTGCAACGGTGCTGGACCGTTCGTGTATGCCTCGGAATGGCTCTGGCGTGCCGACAGGTGGAACATTGGAGCGAGAGAGGAGGCCCGAGCGGTGGGCGGCCATGTCTGACCGGCTGCAGGAGCAGCAACCACGCAATGCGCCTCGCAGTCTCCGCCGAGAAACTTCTCTATTTCGGGCGCTCCTCTGGCGTATCCGCCGATGGCTGTGCTGACCTCGGCCCCCGTACCTCCAGAGAGTGAGGGGGGAATGCAGCGGGGGGGGGGGGGGAATCGAGGTGGCCGACGCATCCCCGGACCTGTCCGCCATGGTCCTCGCGATCAGCGCGAACTTCACTACGACGACCTCCTCCTCTGGTGGCGGCGGTAGCTGCGGCGTCTCAAGCCTGGTTCAGGAGCGGACGGGAGCAGCGGCATCGGCGGGGCGTTCAGGGAGCTGTTCGAGGCCTGTCGTAACGGAGACATATCCAGAGTAAAGAGTCTCGTCAATTCGGTAAACGTAAACGCGAAAGACATGGCTGGAAGTAAGATATAATTTTTTCCTGAGGAGGAAGGTCCGCTGGCAAGTTGCTGCTGCGCTTCCTCCGCTGTTGGACTTGTTTTTATGTTCTGTTTTAATTTTGTTTCGATCTGCTTTTATCTTTTATTCTGTATTATTGTATTGTAAGGTGACCTTGGGTGACTTGAAAGGGGCCTCCAAATGAAATGTGATATTATTATTATTAATGGTTGCGAGGGCTGCGTCAGCATTGGTGGTGACGGGATCAGTGTGGATGTGTTGGCGGTGAAGTTTGGCCAAGAAATTGCGAGGTGAAATGTCTCTGGTACAGAGGCAGCTTGAAATGGGGTGGGATACGACCTGGTGAGGATGGCTGGGATACGACCTGGTGAGGATGCCTGGGTTTCTCCGCCCTGATGCGTCGTGACGTCATCGCAGCTGCGACTGACGCGGAGGATACCCGGAAGTGCTCCGCTGGAGATCGAGAGTTGGCTTTGCCGGTCCGTAAACACATTGGAAAAGTTTTGTTTTTTCCTTAGACTGATGATTTTGGGTTCGATGGTTGCGGTCTTCGGTTGGGGGACTGTGCGCTCTCGTAAAGGGATTTGTAGACGCCGACGGAATGGTGAGATGAGGTGGTGAGGGGCGTGGCGGGCGCCGAAGTCGGGAGCTCCGGCGGGATGAATTGTGGCGCGGGGATCGTGGATGGCCGAAGCAGCCGATGATGCTGGCGACGAAGCGTGGTAAGTGAAGGAGGAGACTACGAGGCTTCAGAACGCAGCTGCTCGTCCGTGTCGGGTTAAGGAGGACCGTTTGTTTCAGGCCAGTAGTTTAGGATTGTGCTAGTCCGATGCGCGACGTGTCTCTACCTGTGGAAGGAAGGGTTGCATGCAGGGTATTATGGTTATCATTACTACATTTTTGGGGGATGAGGGAGGGGAGGGGAAGGCGGAAGGAAGCATGTGATGGGGTTAATAGTGAAGTCGTGACGTCCTTGGCGTTGCTGCGGTTGCAACGCCGGGAACCCGGAAGTGCCGTGGTGTTCCGCCGGCGGTCCGTCAGGCGTTGATATAGTCTGGTTTTCCTGTCAGGTTTGTTACATGGAATGTTGCGCTGGGCGAGTGCGTCTTTCGACTTACGTACTGTCCACCCGGGGTGGAAGTAAAGCGCCGGCGGAGCGTCGGCATGGAGGTCGATCACGGCCCGCGTTCGGCGGCTGGATCTCGACGGTTGGAAGAGCGCCGTATGTCGGCGCTGAGACGAAGCCTCTTCTAGCGAAAGAGAAAAGGGGTCGAGGGGTAGGGATGTGGGGATGAGGGATGTAGGGATGGGGTCGAGGGGGACGGGATGACGGTCGAGGGGTAAGAGGTAAGGGAGGTAGAGGGGTTAGATGGCAGAAGGTCGGCGGGGTGAGACGGAGGGTTGCCGGTGTCCCGCCAGTGTCCCGGTAGCTGGTGGGAATGTCGCCGCTGAGACGGGCTTCTTCGGCGAAAGAAAAAAAGGGGCCGGGGAAGGGATGATGTGGGGATGAGGATGGGGGGGGGGACGGGGACGGGGGAGGGAGTGTAAGGGTAAGGGAGGTAGAGGGTAGAGGGGTAGAGAGGAGGAGAAGGTCGGCGGTTACCGTGTCCCGGTAGCTGGTGGGAATGTCGCCGCTGAGACGAAGAGGGCGTGAATAGGTGTGACGTGTTTAAGTACCGTCGGCTCGAATGATTGGCTGAATGAGGGGCGTGGTCTCCCCTACCGAACTATGTTCTGTAAAACCTCATATAATAAAAACAACAGAGACAAATGAACACAACAAGCAGCTCACTCACCAACTCCCTTCACTTAAAGTGAAAGTTCATCCTCCTCTCTTTGCCAACACACAACTCAAGGACCTCAAAAAATACACCCAGTATGTCAAACTATTGATATGATTGGTTGAAGATGATGTCAACCACCGATAAGGTCCCCATGTACTTCAAGCAGGCTGTGCTTGTCTTGGCCTGTGAAGGCCTGAGAGGAGCTGCTCTTCTTCCATAGAGACTGTGGAGCTGACATCTGATTGGATACAAGCTCCCGTTAAAATAAACTGGACTGGAAGCAGCGGTGCCGGATGGAAGCCCAGCAACAGAGGAAGACAATAGTGCAATAATAAAATTCAAATTAGGAAAATAAGTTGTTTTTTTTATTATAAAATAGCTATAACTTTGTAATTATGTTTAGGCTTCAGAGAAGGCTAGTAGGCCCGGACGGTCCGCCACTGGTGAACATCAACATCCCAGAGCTTTGATTGGTCGACGGCAACTTCCCGACTGACGACTGACATCAATCTGTCCATTCACTCTGTCCTTCACTCATTACCTTCGCATTGAAAATGCCGGAAGGTTATGTTTTGATCGCCGTGTATTTATTTATTTATTTATTTATTTATTTGTATGCATGTTATTCGCAAATCTCAAAAAGTATTGAACCGAATCGCATGAAATTTGGTGGGATGATTGTTTATTATCCGGGGACCAGTTGATTAGATTTTGGGATCGATCGGGTCAAAGGTCAAAGGTCATGAACAGGTCAAAATCTTTCGCAGAACTCAAAGTATTGAACCGAATCGCATGAAATTTGGTGGGATCATTGTTTATTATCCGGGGACCAGTTGATTAGATTTTGGGATCGATCGGGTCAAAGGTCAAAGGTCATGAACAGGTCAAAATCTTTCGCAGAACTCAAAAAGTATTGAACCGAATCGCATGAAATTTGGTGGGATGATTGTTTATTATCCGGGGACCAGTTGACTAGATTTTGGGATCGATCGGGTCAAAGGTCATGAACAGATCAAAATGTTCTTGAATCGCCTGAAATTTGGTGGGATGATTGGTTATTATCCGGGGACCATTTGATTAGATTTTGGGATCAATCGGGTCAAAGGTCAAGGTCATGGAAAGGTCAACCTCTTTTTTTACCATAGCACGATACATTTTTGTCCAATTGGCATGCAACTAATGCCACAATGTTCATAATTCAATGCCCAATCTTGTGATATGCGAAGGTATGCGCTCTACCGAGTGCCCATTCTAGTTCCTTCATGTGTTTGGTTTACCTATTCTTCTCTTTCCTCACCAGTACACTCCGGCATTTTGGAGGAATAGTTTCCACTCCAAGAGACTGAGGCCCGCCCGTTCAATTAATAGTAAAATGAAACCACTATTTACTGTGTGATGGATTAATGTCTATATGTCTCGCTGAAGCCTTTTGCGTGTGTGGGTGTCGTCTGCATTTCTTCCAAAAGCCACAAAATCGAAAGTCAGAATAACAACGATATAATAAAAAAGGTGGCGAGTAGGAAAAGGTCTGTGTGCTCTGGAATTAATAATTTGTGTGCACAAATGATCAGAAAATTACATGTCACTTAGCTGACTCCTTTATCCAAATCGACTTTCAATGAGTACAAACTCAGAACAACAAGAGGTGAAAATAAACTATGGGTTAAATGACCAGAACCTGGACCAGAACCTGTGCCGCCTTCTGAGTAAGAAATGGACGTATTCTCCTGATGTTGTAGAACACAGAATTAAACTCATTAAGTTATCGGCCGAAGCGACACCAAACGGAACTGTCAGGTTCTTGTGACGGGGTGAGGCTCAGGCGCAGAGAGACAGGCTGGACGCAACATGAATAACAAAAAAGCACTCTTTAATGAGGCAAAACGGTTTACAAAAAACAAGGTCCAAACGGGGCAGGCAGAGGATCCAGGTTCGGGGCAGGCAGAGGATCCAGGTTCGGGGCAGGCAGGGTCAAACAGGCAGAACCAGGAACATGGACAGGACGACGGGAAAAGGACACGGAACTATAGACGACAATCCGACAGCAGACGAGGGAAAGACTGACACAATATATAGGGGGGGAAACAGGTGTACGACATCAGACAGTAACGAGACAAGAGTGGCTGAGGGCAGGTGCAGGGAATTAAACAATTAAGACAGAGGAGACACAGAGGAGACATAGGAGACACAGAACACAGGAGAAACAGAACAGGGTGTTACAGGAACAGTTACATTCCATCCTTTATATTGGCTTCATCATTTATTTTGGTCATTACAGTTGACCGTGGCGCGAAACATATTTAAAGACACGTTTTTTTGGGGAATGTCTAAGTCGTAACCTCCTGTCTCGGGGTTCATTCTTCCCGTTGGACTCCTCCACCGTTGTACTGTCCTAATTGGAGCGCGGCCTGTTTACTTTCACCCCGGTGACTCTCACCCTGCCAGAGATGGAGAGAAGATGGAGGAGGGGATGATGGGGGAAGAGGAGGAAACGTGGGGGAGGGGGGGAAGGAGGGAGGATTTAGGGCTCACAACCCCCACAACCTGCTCCTTTTGTTTTGATCGGGGGATACATGTAGCTTTAATGGAACAAAGATAATTAACATAAAAGAATCGAATGCTCGCCATACCTGTTGTGTCTTCTGTCATAAAAAAGAATAAGGGCAATATCTTTTATTTCTAAAAACATGGACAACAATTGGGCTGTTAGCTAGTCCCATCAGCTTGTAACTGTGTGACGAATAACTGTGTTGCTGTGTGACTGCAGCATCTTTCTGCTTAAATGGTTACTTCTCTCTGCACTGGCCCCTTGGGTACCCCCCTTTTTCCTTACTTAGTCTCTCCTCCCCCTCCACTCTAGTCCTTTGACATCCCCTCCTTCTCCTTTTTCCCCATTCTCATGTCCCTCCATTTCCCCCATACAGCTCTGCCTGCCCTAGATGCTGACTGCATGAGCTGGATTCCCCTTCGTTCTCTCCCTCCCTTCCTCCCTCCTTCCTTCCTCCCTCCTAGTTTCTCTCCTCTGATCCGTGACACTGCTTTACTCTCAGGCCTCCTGGATGCAGACTGGGAGCAGCAAAAAAAAGGGACGGAGAGAAAGAGGGTAGGAGGTGCCGGAGAGGAAGGAGGAGGAGGAGGAGGAAGTTGTCGTCTCGCGGTTGCCGACAGCAACCCCGCTTGTCAGTTAGGTTTTCCAGCCCCTCCCCCCCAGGTCTGAGGGGGAGGAGGGAGGTCGAGGGGGAGGTGGCGGCGGCGGATGCTGCAGCAGCGATACCAGGAGCCAGAGGAGCGTCGTTTATTCCTCCTCCCGGTCTCCTGCACTCCGTCTCCGCTCCAGCAGCAGAGGAGGAGGCTGCCGGCCGCGACGGCTTACCCAGACGATAGGCTTCCGTCCCTGGCTGCGGCCCCAGCCCAGACCCCCTCCCCAGCTCTGGAGCCCTCGCTTCACCCATGGAGCCACTACCCACCCAGGGACAGACTCTCAGGCACTACACTGCCTCCCGGCCGCGGCCACGACGCACACACACACAGCCCCCCTCCTCCAGGTCTCAGGTAAGAACCCACACACACACATACCCATAAACCATCACCAATCACACAATTTGAGAGAGCCAGAAGAAACAACACATTTATATACACAATATTAGAATCACGTATAAATATGCTTTACATTGTCAACCAAAATACAGCAGGATGAAAGGATGGATGAAGGGTAGAGGGTATGGGTGGGGGAAGTGGGAAGCTAATTGCACAACTACAGAGGGATCCCAGAGGAGAAAACAATGGAAATGGAGGAAACAACACGGTGGAAAGAAAAAGATAAGAGGAGAGGGGAGGAATGGAGTGATGCAGGGTCACATGACTGGGCAGCAAAATATTCACATTTCATCTATTTATCCATCTATCTATCTATGCCCCTATCTCTCTCTCTCTCTCTCTCTCCATTGCTGTTGCTATATGTCTCAGATGCTGGAGTAATAATGGTAGCCATCTTTATCTTTGCATTATCTCGCTCCATGTAGTCGTGCTCAGCGAAGTGTGTGTGTGCGTGTGAGAATACGCACATGCATGTTTGGGAGTGGTGTTCCCTGGGTTGTTCCCAGTGCTGCTCTCTCTCTCTCTCTTTCTCTCTCTCTCTCTCTTTCTCTCTCTCTCTCTCTCTCCTGGCAATGCTTTCACAAACTCAATTATTCATGTTTTCACATTATTGGGGGTCTCTTTCTCTGTGTGCTTCTATACTGTGAACATTGAAAAGGAGGATTTCTCTTCATCCGTGGTGACCTTGTGTGTGTATATTGTCTGTTTTTGAAAGAGACACATCTGCTGTGCTGGAGGTGTCTGTTGTGATGGTGTTTTTCCACAAGTACACATTGTTTTTTTAATTCTCTATGAGACTATGAGGTGAACGAGCCTTCACTGATATTGGCTACCATCACGCTATATATGTTTTTTGTAAAAAATGACTGAAAGTGGCTGAACATGATGGAAGCTTACCTGATGGTACATTAAAAGTCAAGAGAAGAGTCAATTATTTACTCAGTCAGCATGTTTAGCTAGTGGGCATTAATTCAATGAAAAGTTTAAGCTAATGTTTGCTAGTTAACTTGCTAGCTTGAGTTCTTGCTTCCCTGTATTATTTTATCGGCTCATATTAGCCTGTTAGCATGCTACATTATTATTGTTCTTTTATTTTCATTCAGTCTAATGGGAGGAAGTAAGAGTAGCGGCTCTTGTCAACATCCATGTCATGATTGCATAATAAAACGGTTGTTTTCCATAAGTTCTGAAAAATACATTATGAACAGTTATAATAAGCAAAAGAATCTTGTTGCTAACTTTCCTCGCACATGACGTGAATTTAGCATTCGCTATTTTGCTGGTTAGCGTGTGTATGAATTGCATATGGCTAAATGTTTTATCGCCATATCAATCTTCATAAGTGACACCGAGATTCTATTTTAGCAAAGTAAGAAAACATTTCACCAGAATTATATTGTCAATTTTAAGTTTTAAAGATCATTTTACAGATTAAATATGTCGGAACCCGGAGGCAACCTCCGGTTCTGCCGAGGGGAGCCTATGTGGAAGTGTCATAAAACGTGCATTCTCTCTACTGACCAGCAGGGGGAAATACATCAGATTGTATAGAAGTCTTTGAGAAAATTACTCTACTTCTCACTTGATGTACTCCCTCAATAAACATTGTAAACATGAGTTTATGTCTCAATCTCTAGTTTCAAGTCTTCTTCAAAACAGCATGATGTTCATTTGGTAAATGATGGTCCATTTAGAGTCAAACAGACGATAAAGCATATAAAGCATAACGATTTCAGGGCTTACTGTGATTGGCCATTTCTAAGACCCTTCTCCTCATTCCTAATATTGTAACTCCCCGGTTGCAAAAAACAACATGGCGACAATTATAATTCAAGATGGCTCAAACTCATGGCTTAACGTCACGATGACCATGTCCAAGTCTTCTATACAGTCTATAGTTCGACACATATTTGATACAGAAGATGTGTCTCAGCAAGGCAGTAGTAGTTTGCAGACCAAGTTAGTAAAAACCGTTATCTCAAAAGCTGAAACATCAGTCTAATGTGTCAATGATCACATATGGACATTATTTGGGCACCATGCAACATCATACTTCAATCCAATCTTGACCAGTTCTCTAATATAAAAAAAATCTTGTTTCATTTCCACAAGTCCTACATCCAATGAAAAGTTATGTTCGGGATGCACGGAACATTTTATTATTTTGGGAAAAAGACAACTCAGCAGCATGAATTGATGCTGTTAGCAAAAAGAGATTTCTGCAGCAGGAGACGTTTCTTTACCAGAGCAGAACCCTTTGTGCTGCTAAGAGCTCCACAAAGGTTCTCTATAGGTTCTCTATAGCATCGTGCTCAAATGGTCCGACATAAAACATGAACGTTGCTATGAAGCACACGGTTGCACAATTACACTATTTCTTCTTTTTTTTCATTCTTTTATTGAAAGTAGGCATCAATTAGATATTTACAGACAATTGAAATTGCATATGCTGATTTTTAGATGATGCTCATTTTAGTTAGTACATATTAAGAGCAAGAAATGTAAAACATAGGATAAACAACAAAAAAGTCAGAATGAAACAAAAAATTAAATGAAAACAAACTATAATTAGGGAGTGATCTATTCTCTATTGTACATTCATTGATTTCTGAAAGTAAAATCAGGTCTATGAGGGAACCCATTTATCCCAATATGCAGTGGCGGGCCGTGGGCCTGGGGCCTGGGCCTTCAGTGAGGTCCTACACAGTCCCACCCGAATTAATCCACCTCTTATTACTGTCATTATGATGCCATGACTCTAGACCAGGGCTGCTCAATACCTCGATCGCGGCGTAGTATTGGTAGATCACATGACATAAAAAAAAATTGGCCCGCCCCCGTCATTTTCTCTATAGCACGTCTTTGTTCATTTATTAAACTAAACAGCCGTCTGATGTTGATCGTATCTACACAACAGCATGTCATTTCTCTCGGCTCTCCGTCTCGCGCGCTGCAGAATGCGCGCATCGGACGGAGAAAAAGAAGAAGAAAAAAGTCACTTGCACTAGTTTGTTCACTAAACAGGGCATTCTCGCACCCAAAGCAGATTTCAAGTATATGCTCGACCAAATCGACATCTTCTCCTCCTTCCGCCATTGTGGGTTGAAAAACAGCTTTGTAGTCCGCGAATTAATTCCTTTATCAAATTCAGTTTCCTAGTTCTGAGGTTTTGCATCTACCTGCCCATAGGACCCGCCTCTCAATATTGGTAATCCAATCAAAAGACGTGCAGCACTCCGCCTGCTAGCTGGCTCCTGTGCTTGGTCCGGGGCCTTCTAGAAGGCCTAGAGGAGCCAACTCTAAAGCTGATTGGTTGACACAACATTGTCATTCCCATTCACTTGAAGCTACCAGCGCCCGCAATGTTGATTCTGAAGGCCTAAGGGCAGATTTTAGCCCCCTGGCAACACACGATGGCTGAATATGATTGGATAAAAGATCTAACATAAAGACCAGCCCTCCAAATCTCAACCTGGCGCTGGCAGCAGCGCAACCAAGAGGAACGCTATGAAATTAAGAGAATAACTCTTACTCTGGGAAATAATTGAATACATATTTGTGGGGAAATATATTTAGAAAAAAATATATATTCTGATGATGTTTAGGCCAGCAGAGAAGGCCTTGCTGGCCCTGACGGCCCGCCACTGCCAATATGTAAAAAACTGTTCCATTTTGTCAATGTCCATCCACGTCTTCAGAGTAGGACTTTCTTGTGATAACCATTTCCTCGTGAAAGTCGTTTTGCCACCAAAAGTACATTTATAAAATATTTGTCTTTTTTGGACTGTTTTCGGTAAATATCCCAGATACAGTACATGGTCTTTCTTTTCAAAGGTATTTAACCCTTAAAAAATGTGTTGCAGGGCGGTATGTATCCCTCTCCAATAGTATTTGACAACGGGGCAATCCCAGAACATATGGTAATGGTTTGCATTTTGATTTCCAAATCCTCTCCAGCAAACAGGGGGGTTACTGTCATAGTGGCGTTTCTGAAAGGGACATTGACACCATTTCAAGACCGTACTTTTACAAAACAAACTTTATCGAGTCATTACTCCCCAATATTTACAGTGGGACTGGAAAAAAATACAAAAAGATTGGTGGAGGTACGTTGGACACCAGTCACACAACAAGGAGGTCACGTCTTTTCGAGATTACAGTGATTCTTTTATTAGTATTTCAAAATAGTGCTCAGAAAGAGAGAGGCAGGTAACAGATGGCTCGACCACCGGACACCATAGGAGGATCTGGCAAACGCTCCCATGGTACGGTATACATTCATGGATTGGACAGGCGTGGTTCAACCCAGGGGCGTCTCTAGGATTTGGATACATCTGGGGCTTAGCCAGTGCAGCTTAGATAGGAAAGTGACCCACGGCGAGCGTTGTCGACGGGGGGGGGGGGGTGCCAGTGAGTTTTTCTTGTGAGGGTATGCGCGGATGTGTGCGCGGATGTGTCGGCGCGTATCACGGCAGAGCGATGCCCGTTATGGGAGCGGCGGCGCTGGGCTTAGCCCAGAAGAGTGAAGCAGCGAAATTTGTAGACATAGAACACTCTCAGACAGCAGCTTGCTGTTACGTGCGCCTGCTGCCAGTCTGACTCCGCTGTTTTGGGTGAATGACGTCACGTGCGACCTGGAGGTGTTAACCACTTGTGTGCCAAATCTTCTTCTTTTTTAAAATTAACATTCGGGGCTAATTAAAAAACATCCGGGGCTTTGGCCCCGGGTTTTTTAGCCTAGGGACGCCACTGGTTCAACCTAGTGTGGAGAATGACATTAACTACACATAACCTCTGAGGAAGATGAGGGGATGGCAGGAAACACCACTGACGTTGCCAACAATGTGAATATTATCAGATGCACATCATATCAGAGGCATTTCCACTCTTTAGTTCTGAAGCAGAAAAGTGTTGCAATCCATTCTCACTCCCAACTTGGTCAGTGTGGACCATACGCTTCAAACTATAGCGTTCTAGGTTCCCCTCTGTCATTGGTTTGGGACGATTGGAAGAGCATTGGTAGGTTTAAGAAAAGATTGTTGTGTTGAACTAATTGTGTATCTAGCCAGCTAGCCAGAGAGACGGGTGGCTGGCTAGTTAGCTAGGTAGCCTTTACTTCTTCAGAGCCACACAGTTGTTAAATTTGACAAATTGAACATGCTTACAATTCAATTATTTCTGCTCTTTAAACCAAGTCGGCTGCTCTGACCATCGAATAATAACACGGGTTGATATCTGTTGGAGTTAACTGACCGTCTGGCGCGTCTCATGCGGTCCCTAAAGACTTCGAGGAGCAGTTGTTGACAAGAACCGGCTGAGTAAATCATGAAAAATTAGTTCAGTTGGTGACAATTCATTAACCTCTTCTTGCACTGGTATCTGCTGCCTGGTAAAGCTGTAATTCCACCTGCTGCCCTGTGGTGTGTGCAAGGTGCTGCTGCCCTGGCTTCACTGTGTGTGCACCCGTGGGAATAATTGTGTTGTTCTCCCCTGCTGTGCAGTCAGCATGCTGGTGAGAAGAGACCCAGATGCCAACTTCACTGCTTCAACATTCGTTGGTACGGGTTATGGTCAGGTTTTGATCTTCACACTAGCTGTAGATGTCACTTTATGTATCAGCCTATTGCACGTATGATGTGTGGAGTGTGTGTGTGTGTGTTTGTGTGAGAGAGAGTGTGTGTATGCCGTGTTGGCATGCAGTGCAGAGAGACAGGTGGCTGGAAAGGAGGTGGCAGAGAATAAAAGAAAGACGTGTTATTTTCATTGGATGACGGAGAGAGAGATGGAAAGAGCTTGCAGATGGAGACGGGTGCTGACTTCACTCAGCTTTATTGTTTTCCAAGCATTTTTTTTTTTTAAATGTATCTAATCATTCTGAGGCTCCAGTTTTTATCTGTAGTTTGGGGATTTAAAAAAATGCATTTATTAGACTGACAGTAGAAATGAGGGGAGAGTGACATTGGACAGCGGTCACACGGCTACACTTGAACTGGGGCCTCTGGATGTGATCAGTTACCACGGTTACAGAGGATTCTCATCCTTTCAAGAGCATAATGTGACGGGACAAACACACAGTCCATATCGACAACACGCTACACACTTACAAAACTACATATAGGAGTGTCATGACTCTTGATAGTTTGGAACCAAGTCGATGCCAAACTTCTGAAAAACACGATTTATTTTGTATAGCCCATTCTCACAAATTACAAATTTGTCTCAGAGTGCTTTACAATCTGTACACATAGACATCCCTGTCCCAGGACCTCACATCGGATCAGGAAAAACTCTCAAACAACCCAAGATGGACAGGTGCAATAGATGCCATGTGTACTGAAGGACAGATTAGAGTTAAAACACATTCAATGAATATGACAGAGTGTATGAATAGTTGGTAGTAGACATGGACCACGATCCAGACCTCCACGATATATCAGAAAGATGGAGGTAGAGGAGGAGTGGGCGGGGCATAAGCAGGGCCATGGCATCAGACCCAGCCAGGTCCAATGGACCCTATGAGACGTGAAGTCACAAGGACTCCGGAGAGAAAGCAGAGTTAATAATGTGTGATGGAGAGATGAAAATGTATCCTATGGTAAGGTAACTATGGGTGGGGGTTGGGTATCAAACCGGGTACCTTGTGGTTACAGGACGACTACTCTCCACATGAGCTACAGCCGACTCCAAAACAAGATGCCAGGACAGTATTAGCTCATAAGTCCATTTGAAGTATTTGTCGTGAAAATGTGTACATTTTGAAATATTTGTAGCATTTGCTTTGACCAGATGAGCAAAACCAGAGCTGATATTTTCCCAGTTCCTAATGGACATGTTCATGTTGTTTTCAGTCCCAAATTCAAAGACATTCAGTCACATTATACATCACTTAAGAGGGCTGGCTGGTTGCTGATTGAGACATTTTCAAAATCTCCTCAGAATGGTGATAATCATTATGCTTTTGATTGTTATCTCCTTCAGGAGAATCATGCGTTGGCCTGCGTGTGTGTGTGTGGGTGTGCACCTCTGAGTCTGTCCACGGCTCATCTGGCATTCTGCTGCAGCAAAACTTCATCATATTTTGGGTGGCCAGTATGGCTGCAATGCTCGAGGAGCTCTCGGGGTGGCAGTAACTCATAACTTCCCCCAAACACCTTTTACTGTCTGGTTTATATCGCCGTTGACTGCCTGCTGACTCCTCACTCACTCCTCTTAACCTCATAGTGATAACCCAGAGTGCATCGCTTGACCCTCAGTACTTTACACTGTCCATCCAGAGACATAGTGGTTCATTCAATCACACATTACAGCAGTGGTAGTTGCAGACAGAATAAATATTTCACTACATTGTATTAAATTAAATGCCCCTGAGGTTACGACATGTTTAAAAATGAAAATCGATCCAGTTATAACAGAATGGAAAACTTACTGCAGCACTTATTCTAAAATGTTATCCAGTGACAACAGGTTGAATCTTTTCTTCATGACCCATATTGGATGACATACAGTGAACATCAAACGACAGCTGCTGAGTCTGACTCGATGTCATTATATTTGGAGAACAACTGTTACGGTTTCGAACCCGCCACCTCTGCGTTCTGCGGCTGGAGTTCCTGTGCGCTATCCACTGCGCCGTCCACACGCTCACTCAGGCTCATCTGAGCCTTCCTCCCTGGTGACGAGCTGACTGGGCGTTGGCACTGCACACCTGCTCTCAATTAGAATCAACTCCAGAGACTACAATAACCCGGTCTTCACTCCTGCTCCTCGCCAGATCATCCCATAGACTCACCTGGCAAGTACCAGGAGAGGCTTTGAGCTACATTGTTGCTGTCCGTACGTTGTAGAGCTGTTTTCAGTACTTTGCTGCATTTTCTTCTGACACCTTTTTTTCACTCCAGACCTGCCGTGCCACGACCCCCTGCCTGGACTCTGACTACTCTTCCGAATGCCCCTAAGTATATTATTTATCTTATAGATCTACCTGAATACGTATGCTTAACAACAGCCTGTGAGTTTTATGTATTCAGGTAGATTTATAGATATATAGAGATATACATCTATTTTGCCTTGTTGGACATTAAAACGCCTCGTTAGGCATTACCTCATTCCCTGCCTTCGGAGTACTGCATTTTGGGTTCAGACACCACTCAGTCCTAACAGATGATCTGGCCAACATGAACTCAGCTAACTCCGGAGATCAGGCCTCTCCACCTGGGCCTCTCTCTTCTGCCCATGCTGCTATTCAACGCCAAGACAAGGTGCTTGCTGACCACGCCCGGCTACTTCGTGAGGCTTCTGGTATGATGCAGAGCGTTGCTGGGGAGCAGCGGACCCCTCTCAACAACTACTGCAATTAGCCAGCGACCAACAAGCCCTGCTAACTCAGTTGAACACCATTTCCACCCAGTTGACTGCTCTGGGTGCCGCAGCCTCACCAGCCCCGCAAGTTCCTGTCACTACAGCTCGGGTCCACTTCCCCTCCGGGTCCTATAGCCCGGGAGCCTAGCTTAGCTAGCCCTAAACCTTATGACGGGCTTTCACAGAGTTTAGGGATTCATGTTGCAGTGCAATTTTGTTTTGAGATGCAGCCCAGCATGTTTTCCGCCGATGCGGCCAGGGTAGCCTACATTGCCACTCATACTACGGGGCGCTCTTCGTTGGGTCCAGTCTTTCTTGAGCTTCAACCCGGGACAAGACACAACTATGCCAACTTCGAGGAGGAGTTCAGGAGGGTTTTGATCACCCGTCGGGTCAGGATGCAGGCTCACGGCTACTCCACATCAAGCAGGGCTCTCGCACTGTTGCTGCCTATGCAATCGAGTTCCGCATACTCGCAGCCAGCGCGGGATGGCAGGACTCCACTCTGCGCTGTATCTTTAGAGATGGCCTCACGGAGGGTCTGAAGGATGAGCTGGTTAGAGATAAGCCTGCTGATCTCAATAGTCTCATCAGCCTTGCCAGTGATGTTGACGAACGCCTCCGTGAGCGCAGGAGGACCAGGGCACATTCACATCAAGGCTCCTCGCGTTTGACTCCCACTCTCTCTTGTTCATCTGAGACTTTCGGTTCAGACTCAGGTGCTGAACCAATGGAGGTCGGCCGACTACGTCTGTCTGCTGCAGAGAGGGAGCACCGGAGGACCAAGGGTCTCTGCATGTATTGTGGCCAGAGGGGTCACATCAGAGACGACTGTCCCAATCGGCCAAAAGATTAGGCTCACCGGAGACCAGGGGATTCCAGGTGAGCCAGCTCTCGTTCTCCCACACCCACCGGCCCTGATGGATTCAAGGTCCATCTTGACTGGCAGGGAGGGGCTCTCACAGTCGGCACCCTCATTGACTCCGGTGCCGATGGGAGTTTCATTGACCAGGAAGTGGCCAGTCAGGCTAACATTCCTCTCATTGCCTTGACTGAGCCCATTCCTGCTTTTGCTCTTGATGGACACAAGATCGGTCTTATTACTCACCAGACTGCACTCCTCAGGATGACTTTGTTCGGTAATCATGTCGAGGACATTCGTTTTTATGTGTTGCCGTCCCTGGCACACCTCTCATCTTAGGCCGACCCTGGTTGGAGTTGCATGTCCCCATGTTGACTACAGTACTGGGCGCATACTTAGTTGAGTACCGCCTGCTCGCCCGATGTCTCCGTGCTGCTACCTACTCCACCTCACAGTCTCCGTCTGACACTCCCTCCCTCCGGACCTGTCTACGGTTCCGCCTGTTTACCATGACCTGGGGAGGCTTTTAGTATGGACGGAGCGCGTCCTCTGCCTCCCCATCGTCCGTACGACTGCGCCATTGATCTCTTCCCGGACGCAGCCTATCCCGCTAGTCGATTGTACAACTTGTCACTCCCGGAGAAGGCAGCCATGGACAAGTACATCTCTGAGTGCTTGGCCGAGGGTCTCATCCGTCCTTCTCGGTCCCCGATGGCAGCGGGTTTCTTCTTTGTCAAGAAGAAGGGAGACCTCAGGCCGTGTATTGACTACAGGGGACTTAATACGATCACGGTCAAGAACAGTACCCTCTCCCCCTCATCAGTTCCAACTTTGAGCCTCTGCAGAGCGCTACCATCTTCACAAAGTTGGATCTTCGGAACGCCTACCATCTCGTCCGGATTCGTGAGGGGGATGAGTTTAAGACTGCGTTCAAGACTCCACGGGGGCATTATGAATATCTCGTCATGCCTTTCGGCCTCACCAATGCTCCTGCAGTCTTTCAGGCATTGATGAACGACGTGTTGAGGGACATGCTGGACATTTTTGTAGTTCTCTACCTGGACGACATCCTGGTGTTCTCCAGGAGTGAGAGGGAGATTGTGCGCTCTTTTAGTTTTTGTGTTTATTTTTAATATTTTCTTTGCCACAAACACATCGGCACTAACAACATACGACCGCAGCACACTTTTGGACATAAACTTTTGCAAAACAAGGGTTTTGTCCACTTTTTCCATCGATCCAGCGTGGCGGCAGAGATCGTCGAGCGAACCACAACAACAGCAGTGGCCGCTACTACAGGAGGCACGAAAACATCGAGGGAAACGGAGCGGAATTCGGAACAGACTGAGAGTTCAAGCCCACCGTCCACCTTTGCCCAGCATCCTTCTTGCTAACGTCCAGTCTCTGGAAAATAAGATGGATGATTTTAGGCAAGGATCAGATTCCAACGGGACATGCGGGATTGTAACATCTTTTGTCTGGCGGAAACTTGGCTGACCCGCTGGTGCGGATCGAGTCATATGTCCAACCGAGTCCTTCTCTGTTTTCCGTGCAGACAGAACGGAAGAGTCTGGTAAATCTAAGGGTGGAGGGGTCTGCTTCATGACAAACAACATGTGGTGCACCCCAAGAACATTAAGACTCTTTCTCGCTCCTGCTCGCCAACCTGGAACATCTGACGATCTCATGACGTCCAATCTACCTACCAGGGGAGTTCAGCTCGGTCATCACCACAGGCGTCTACATACCACCACAAGCGGACACCGTCGTAGAACTATCGGACCTACATGATGTGTTATGTCGGCATCAGAACAAGTATCCCGACGCGGCTGTGGTGGTGGCTGGGACTTTAACAAGGCAAACCTAAAAAAGTCATGCGAACTTTCACCAGCACATTACGTGTGCTACCAGAGGAAAGAACGTTGGACCACTGCTATCGCCATTCAAGAGAGGCTACAAGGCTGTCTCTCTCCCTCCGTTAGGAAATCAGACCATGCCGCCATTTTTCTGCTTCCGGAGTATAAACAAAGGATCGCGGAAGCGGTAGTAGCGAGGAACGTAATGCGGTGGTCTGACCAATCAGAGGCTGAGCTACAGGACGCTCTGAGTATCGTTGACTGGGACATGATCCAATCCAGTTCCAGTGACGTCAGCGAGTTCTGGAAGTAGCAATGAGCCTCATAGCAACGCTTAACGGACACCATCGTCCCCACGGTAAAAGTTAGGGTCTTTCCTAATCAAAAGCCGGGTTGATAGATCCATCCGTGAAGCTGTGAACCGCACTGCTGCCTATAACTCCGGTCTTGTATCCGGCAACATGGACGAGTACAAGGCAGCGGTCTATGGACTGAGGAGGGCGGTGAAGAAGGCCAAGAGGAGGTACCGAGACAGAGTGGAATCACAGATGGAGCAGCGCACCAGGCGCCTATGGCAGGGGCTTCGGACTAGCTCAGACTACCAGAGCAGTCCCCGCGCACTGGGGGGTGCCGACGCATCCCTAGCGGACGACCTGAACTCATTTTATGCACGGTTTGAGGCTAGCAACAACAGCGCTAGCTCGCCTAACAACAACACCGTTAGCGTGGCCGAGGTGAGTTCTACCGCTGGGGATGAACACACACCTCTGTGACCGAGCACAGTGTGAGGAGGGCTCTGTTGAGGGTGAACACCAGGAAAGCTGCAGGTCCAGATGGCATATCTGGGCGAGTACTGAAGACCTGTGCTAACCAGCTAGCTCCAGTGTTCACCACAATATTCAACCTCTCCTGGCTGAGTCCGTGGTCCCGCCTGCTTCAAGAGATCCACTATTGTCCCTGTGCCCAAGAATGCTTCTCCAGCATGTATGAATGACTACCGACCGGTGGCCCTCACCTCGGTGGTCATGAAATGCTTGAGAGGCTGATAAAGGACTACATCTGCGCCTTCCTCCCTTCCTCCATGGACCCGCTGCAGTTTGCTTATCGCCCAAACAGATCCACGGATGATGCTGTCTCCCAGGTACTGCACACCACACTCTCTCATCTGGACAGCCAGAGAGGGGCTATGTCAGACTGCTGTTCATTGATTATAGTTCAGCTTTCAACACCATAGTCCCTCCAGACTGGCGGCAAGCTGATTGAGCTGGGACTGAACACCCCTGTGTGCTTGGATCCTGGACTTCCTGACCGCCAGGCCACAGGTGGTCAGGTGGGCAGACACACCTCCAAATCCTCACCCTGAACACAGGATCCCCCAGGGTTCGTCCTCAGCCCCTACTGTACTCCTGTACACACATGACTGTGTGGCCAGGTTCAACTCAATACCATCATCAAGTTTGCGGATGACACAGTGGTGGTGGGCCTGATCTCCGACAACGACGAGAAGGCCTACCTGGAGGAAGTTGCTGATCTGTCACTCTGGTGCCAGGACAACAGCCTCATCATGAATGTCACAAAAACTAAGGAGCTGATTGTGGACTTTAGGAAGGTACAACAACAGAGGACGTACTCACCACTGGGGATTAACGGGACTACTGTGGAGAGGGTGAGCGGGTATAAATACCTGGGAGTCCACATCACCGAGGATCTGACATGGTCAACAAACACAGACACTCTGGTGAGAAAGGCAAGGCAGCGCCTCTACCACCTCAGGCAGCTGAGGAAATTTAAAGTTTCCCAGAGGATCCTTCAGTCCTTCTACTCTGGAGCTGTAGAGGCGTCCTGACAGGAAGCATCACAGCCTGGTTTGGCAACTGCTCCGCTCAGGACAGGAAGGCTCTGCAGAGAGTAGTGCGTTCGGCTGAACGCACTATTGGAACTACACTCCCACCCTGCAGGACTTGTACACCAGGAGGTGCAGAACCAGAGCCGCAGGATCATGAAGGATCCTCACCACCCCAACAACAGACTGTTTCAGCTGCTGCGGTCAGGCAGGCGCCTCCGTAGTCACGCTGCAAGAACAGAGAGACTGAGACGGAGTTTCTTTCCTCAGGCCATCAGGATTGTGAACTCCGACCTCACCAGGACCCCCACATAGACCCACACAACTGCCCCTCTTAGGCACACACACACACACACACACACACACACTTACTGTAAATATTGTGTTGTTTTTTATTTGTAAATAGTGTGTACTTGTTGCCCTTGCACATTCCTGCTGAGCATTGCCACTTTCATTTCACTGCACACCCTGTGTGTGTATGTGACAAATAAAACATCTTGAATCTTGAATCTTGAATCTTGAACACATCCAACATGTCCGCCAAGTCATCCAGCGCCTCCTGGAGAACCGCCTCTTCATCAAGGTCGAGAAGTGCACCTTCCACGCTCCCTCAGTAGAGTTTCGGGGATTCATAATTGAGGGTGGACAGACTCGGCCAGACTCACGGAAGATCCAGAGGGTGGTGGAGTGGCCTCAACCAACCAACAGGAAGCAGTTACAGAGCTTTCTGGGCTTTGCAAACTTTTATCGCTGCTTCATACGAAACTACAGTAGGGTGGCAGCCCCCCTCACAGCCCTTACTTCAGCTCTGCGTCCATTTTCCTGGACACCTGCAGCCAGCACCGCTTTCGACACCCTAAAGAGGCGATTCACCTCTGCACCGATCCTGCTCCACCCTGACCCCTCAAGGCCCTTCGTAGTAGAAACGGATGCCTCTGACACTGGCATCGGTGCAGTTCTCTCACAACAATCTGACTCCGATGAGAGACTGCATCCCTGTGCTTTCTTCTCCCGCCGGTTCTCTCCAGCTGAGGAGAATTACGACATTGGCAACAGGGAGCTCCTGGCTGTTGTAGAGGCTTTCGAGGAGTGGCGGCACTGGTTGGAGGGTGCAGAGTATCCCACCACTGTCCTGTCCGACCACAAGAACCTCACCTACATCAGGTCGGCCAGACGGTTGAACTCCCGTCAGGCACGTTGGGCCCTGTTTCTGGGAAGGTTCAACTTCACCCTGACGTACCGTCCGGGTTCCAAGAACTCTAAGGCTGACGCACTGTCTCGGATGCACTCAGCGGAGAGAGACCCTGGGATTCCGGACACCATTCTCCCCGCTTCCCAGGTGATTGGAGAGATCACCACGGATCTCGAGGCAGCGGTCAGGAGGGCTCAGTGCACTCAACCTGATCCGGGGACTGGACCCCCCCAACCGACTGTTCGTTCCTGATGCGGTCCGGTCCCAGGTTCTCCAATGGTGCCATGCCAGCCGGGTGGCTTGTCATCCAGGGATCACCCGCACCCTGTCATTTGTGCGCCGGAGATTCTGGTGGCCTACAGTGGTGGAGGATGTTCGGAGGTTCGTTTCTGCCTGCACGGTATGTGCTCGAAGCAAGGCGTCCCATCAGTCTCCTGCTGGTCTCCTGCGCCCGCTTCCTGTCCCGGTCGTCCTTGGTCACAGATTTCTTTGGATTTCGTCACGGTCTTTCCCGTCCATGGGCAACACCGTTATCCTCACGGTGGTAGACCGTTTTCCAAGGCTGTGCACCTCGTGGCCCTCCTAAGCTACCTTCTTGAAGGAGACCGCTGAGTTGCTCATGGAATATGTATATCGCCTACGGACTCCCAGCCGACATCGTCAGTGACCGTGGCCCCAGTTTACCTCCCAGGTTTGGAAGGCTTTCTGTAGGGGCATTGGCGCCACCATCAGTCTCTCCTCCGGTATCACCCGCAGACAAATGGACAGGCGGAGCGGGCCAATCAGAACATGGAGACAGCCCTCCGATGCGTTTCTGCTCTTCATCCGTCATCCTGGAGTAAGGACCTGCCGTGGGTGGAGTACTCGATGAATACCCTTGTCTGTGATGCCACTGGTATGTCACCCTTTGAGTCCTCTCTGGGATACCAGCCTCCCCTGTTTCCGGCCCAGGAGACGGAGGTTGCCGTCCCCTCGGTGCAGGCCCACCTACAACGATGCCGGAGAATATGGAGGAATGTCCGTGCAGCCCTACTAAGGTCAAACACCCGTGCTTGCCGAGGGGCCAACCGTCGGCGCACCAAGGCCCCGCAGTACAGGGTGGGTCAGCAGGTGTATCTCTCGTCGTCTGACCTGCCACTACAAGTGGAGTCCCGGAAGCTGGCGCCCCGGTTCCTGGGACCTTTCAGGATTGAGCGTATCATCAATCCTGTTGCTGTCGTCTCCAGCTCCCTTCCTCCATGAAGCGGGTCCACCCAGTATTCCATGTCTACAAGATAAAACTCCTCTCTTCATGTCACTTGACACCTCCACACTTGCCTCCACCAGCACCATAGATGGTCGATGGACATCCTCAGTGGACGTGCGGCGGCTAATGCGAGTGCGCCGTTGTGGTCGTGGGTACCAATACCTGGTCGACTGGGAGGTATGGACCTGAGGAGCGCAGTTGGGTCTCCGGGGCCTCATCATGAGTCCTGAGCTCCTGCGAGAGTTCTACAGGGATCATCCTGATGCACCTGGAGGGTCGCCAGGGTCTCCCGTGAGGGGGTCCTGTTACGGTTTCGAACCCGCCACGGGTTCGAACCCGCCACCTCTGCGTTCTGCGGCTGGAGTTCCTGTGCGCTATCCACTGCGCCGTCACGCTCACTCAGGCTCATCTGAGCCTTCCTCCCTGGTGACGAGCTGACTGGGCGTTGGCACTGCACACCTGCTCTCAATTAGAATCAACTCCAGAGACTACAAGAACCCGGTCTTCACTCCTGCTCCTCGCCAGATCATCCCATAGACTCACCTGGCAAGTACCAGGAGGCTTTGAGCTACATTGTTGCTGTCCGTACGTTGTAGAGCTGTTTTCAGTACTTTGCTGCATTTTCTTCTGACACCTTTTTCACTCCAGACCTGCCGTGCCACGACCCCCTGCCTGGACTCTGACTACTCTTCCGAATGCCCCTAAGTATATTTTATATCTTATAGATCTACCTGAATACGTATGCTTAACAACAGCCTGTGAGTTTTATGTATTCAGGTAGATTTATAGATATATAGAGATATACATCTATTTTGCCTTGTTGGACATTAAAACGCCTCGTTAGGCATTACCTCATTCCCTGCCTTCGGAGTACTGCATTTTGGGTTCAGACACCACTCAGTCCTAACAACAACTCATTTTTTTGGAGAGATGTAAGAAGGCTTCTGAATCATGATGTTGGCTACACGTACACACACGTACACACACGATGTGCTAGGTCTTTTTACTGAATGTGTTGTTGTTGTGTTTTGTTGTGTTGTAGGAGCCGGTTGTAAAGGTAGAGAATGAGGCCAGTGAAGGGATGGGCAGAGTGGATGAAGGAGTAGAGGAGTTCTTCACCAAGAAAATCATCCCTGACTATGCACTGTGAGTTGAACACACACACACACACACACACACACAGAGAACTACACACATTTTTCTCTTACCTAAATATCCATTTAAGCAATAGACTAGAAAGAAGATCCTTCTCTACTAATTTACACCAATTGCCTTTTTTTAAAGTTGTTTGTTGAAGTTTTTTATTTGTTTTTGATATAATTTCACCTCATTAAAACAAGCAGCCACATTTATATGGCGGCTTTTATGTTATGCTTTCAGACAGATTGAAAAGAGAAAATCAATAAACATCATTAACGAGTGCAGGTTTGCGACAGCTGCGATTCATAAATTCATGTATTCATGCATTCACACGCACACAACTTCACAGGCACTTGACCTCCATACCACATTTCAGCCTTCCAGTTCAATATTTGGCACACTGCGAATGACAGCCAACAAACCCACTCATGGCTGCTGGTTGTCATGGTACCAAAACACACTTTTGAGAGTTTTTAGTGACCGTGGGAGTCAGCGATGAAAAGTTTTTTTGAATTTCATTTATTCTTGAGCCCTTTAAATTAATGACCATTCACCGTAACAGGTGAGCATTATCACTCCCACTCCGATACATTTTATTTTTTCGCATCAAGAAAGCAAATACTCTAATAAAAGTGTATTGTCTGTGATATGTGACATGTTTGTGATTTCCTTGTAACTGTGTGTGTATAATGCATGCTGAATCTTGTTGTTGTGTTGAACTAACCCTGTGAACACAAACACCCTTCCTGCTCTAGATCTGTCTTCTGTTTGTCTGAACAGTGATTACGATAGTCGTATTAGATTTCGTAATGACATGACAACAATTCAATTCAGTTTATTTTATTTTGTATAGCCAAATATTTAAAAAATTCGTCAGAGGGCTTTACAATCTGTACACTCACGACATCCCTGACCTTTAATCTTGCATCGGATCAGGAAAAACTCTCCAAAAAAGTGAAGAAACCTTCAGGAAAGCAACAGAGGAGGATCCCTCTCCAGGATGCAGGCAGGGCCATGGAGGCAGGAGGCATCACGAAAGAGGCTGGACCAATGAGGTTGGCCTTTGAGGCAGGAGACACAGAGAAGGAGGTCAGGTCCAGGCCAGAGGCTGGATGCAGGGGCAATGGGGTCAGGACCAGCTCCAGACACAGCCAGGTCCAATGGACCCTATGAGACGTGAAGTCGCAAAGACTCCGGGGAGGAAGTAGAGTTAATAATGTGTGATGGAGAGATGTAAATTCATCCATAAGGAGAGAGAGAAGAGGAGAGAGGTGCTCAGTGTATAAGGCAGTGCAAAGCAGCTAATGCGATACAATAATTGTGGACTTTATGCCATGATATTTTGACCTGACTATGATGCTGGACAAGAAGCCAGGGGTTAACCAGAAATAATTAGGGGACATTTTACAGACCAGACAGAGAGGGGTTGATCACACCAAGACGCATTACAGAGAGGATCTCTCTCTCTCTGTTATGTTTTGTGTATATATATGTATATTTAGCAATGTTTTGCATATATATATATTTATATATGTGTATATATATATATACATTGCCACCTCCCTCTCACATACTCAGCAGCTGAATCGCTGAAACTTTGCTGCTCTCTTGGCGTGATCAGCCTTTCAGACGGACCCGATGTCACGGTCTTCTGGCTGCTAGTCATCTAGATATCGGGCTCTCGACCAAAGTGTTGACAGACTAACCACCTGGCCAACATCTCACGCCACTGCCCATGCACAAAGTCGCCTCGTGCTGTTGGTTGTTTGCATGACCCTTCTCGTCGTGTACCTGAACAGAGCATGTGTCTTGAGTCCTGTAGCAGTAGTCGTAGTACTGAGTGTCTCTTCTTGTCTGTTGCTCTTTCTGCTGTCTCCCTGCTGCAGAAAAGGCCGGTGGGAGGAGTCAATCCCTGCCCAAGCCACTCCCTCAGAGTCAAGCTCCACCCCTTCAACCCCCTTTTCCTCTTTGTCTGACAATATCACCCCCTCCTCCACCACCTCCACCACTGTCACCGTACCATCTACTGACACATCCCTCACATCCACTGATGTTCCACCCTTCCCTACATCCTCTGCTCCCCCCGCCCCCCTTTCTGTCCCCACCACCACCACCACACTTCCCACCAAAAACATCAAGAAAAAGTTTGGCGACTTCTTTGCCTTCAAGAGGGCTCGAGCCGGCCGAACCGCCAAAGCAGGAGGGGGAGAGGGAGGAGGAGGAGGAGGAGGAGGAGAGGGCGTGAAGGTCAAAAGGACCTCCATTTCAGACCTCATTCGACCCCTCCGCGAGGCCAAAGAGAGGGAGAGAGAGAGGGAAAGAGACAAGGAGAGAGAGAAGGGGAGAGGGGCAAGGTCAGTGGAGGATGCTAACGTTTCTAATGATGCCGCCACAACAGAAGGAACCGTCGTCACCGGCCACCATCTTGCAGGCATTGCCAGGGGAACGATGGCGCCTGCCATGACATTAACCATGACGACGCCTTCCAGTGAGACCACTTCCTCTTTCCCCACCATCGCCACGAGCCCTGACCCCACCGCCGCCACACTTTCCAACCTAGAGGAAGAGGCACTTCCTGTCTCGCCGGGTGGCGCCCAAAGTCCCGTGGTCACCTCCCCTCTAGCGGAGCAGGAGAGGAGCGGCGTGAAGGAGATAAAGTTGTGTGGAGAGAGGAGGCTGAAGGTGACCAAGAGGTCACTCAGAGAGGGCAAGAGCCAGAGTCTCATACTGCTGACCGGATTAGAGCCGGAGGACAAGGATGACACTCACAGTAAGGTGAGTCTGTCGATCAACCAGCGGGCCTAAACTACGACCCAACACGTGTATTTGAATAGGAAAAGAAAAGATGTAGGTCATGTCTACCATTCCAACCCTAACACCTAACCCTTTCTATCGTCCTTCAGAAACATGCGTCTGAGAGCACTTCTAGTTTTGAACAGAGGCTCCAGGTGATGCTGCACAGAATGGGCGTGGCCAAAAGCCCACCAGCCAACACCAAGGCCAACCAGGTAGGGTGGGTGTGTAAATGTCCATAATGACTGCCTAGGTCCCTTGTTGTGTGTCGAAAATGTAGCACGGAGATGAAAAATAACAAACTGTGAAATAACTAACACATATAGCTAACACACATAAGGGACCCTGGTTCAACTGATGGTCTGTTTTCAACCTCTGTGATCATCTGTTTCTTGAGTCAGGGTATATCAGAGGGATGTCTCTGTGTTCCCAGGGCTCAGTAATTACCTTAGGAGGTACAATGGTACCATCACTGATAGGGAGCATGGACCAAACAACCAACATTTATCCTTTAATCTGTTCGATGGTAAATACTTGTGTGTTATTACTTTAAGCTAATGTGCATACTGAGAAATAGCATTTTCGTGATACTTGCGGCGCAGTTCAGACAAGGAGAAGTTCAGGCATTACAAAGCATCAGCACCAGCAGATAATAATGTCTAATGTGTCTGTTGTAGAATAAAGACGAGGAGCTGAGAAAGGCCAACTCTGAAGGTGAGTGTTATTGTTTACATCAGTCATTTTATGTTTGAGGCAGATCATTTTATATCTATATCTATCCATCCATCCATTTTAAGCCACTTAGCGGGGTCAGCAGACCCAGCAGGCTGACCCAGACTTCCCTCTCACTCGCAACATTTGCTAGCTCATTCTGGACGATCCCGAGGCGCTCCCAGGCCAGGTGGGAGATATATTCCCTCCAGCTCTAACGGCAGGCATACCCCCCACAAAAACCTGAGAGGGACCCGGTCGAAAGCCTTCACCCAGTCCAAAAAGCAAATGTAGACTGGTTGCGGAAACTCTCAGGACGCCTTCAGTAGTCTTGCAAGGGAAAAGAACTGGTCCACGGTTCTGCACTGGTCATCTTGAATCTGCCAGTCCATGGAGCAGGTGCACGGCGATGACTCCCATCCGGGTCAACAGCTCTCCCCTCCCCCCGCTAAGAACAGCCTGGGGTAGGCTCTGCTTTCCCTTCCTGAGCCGTCGGATGGTTTGCCAGAACCTCCTTGAGGCCAACCGAAAGTCCTTCTCTATGGCCTCCACTCTCCAGGTTACTACGTCAGACGTTCCCAGTTCACCCGCACGTTTTTTTTGCTCGCTAGGTCTTTCTAGCAGACTCCCCCGCCATCTGATCCAACTCACCACCAGGTGGTGATCAGTTGACAGCTCTGCTCCTCTCTTCACCCGAGTTTCCAAGACATACGGCCGCAGATCAGATGATAAGATTACCAAGTCCAGGACCCCTCCTACCGACTCCAAGAAGGCCAGAAACACTCAGAGCCTTACTCCCCGCAAACCAGTAGGCGCAGGGGGGGGGGGGGGGGTGACCCTCTTGTTCTGCGTGGAAAACTTCAACAAACCAGCGCTCAGCTGGGGGCTCATAAGTATCCTCACTCCCGCCCGGCTCCTCTTACCCTGGGCAACTTCAGAAAAGGGGAAATTCCAACCCTTCTTCGCAAGCTTGGTTCTAGAGACAGTGCTGTGTACCGCTCCACCTCCTGCACCAGCTCCGGCTCTTTCCCCAATAGAGAAGTGATGTTCCTCGTCCCTAAAGCTAATCTATGCTGATGGCGATTGGCTCGCCCAGACCCCCTGCCCGGCCTGCCGCCCGGTCTACATAGCACCGACCCCGATGCTTGTCCCAGCAGGTGGTGAGTCCACAGGGTGGGTGCTCCATGTTATTTCTTCGGGCTGAGCCCGACTGGCCCCATAGGCGAAGGCGAGCTCCCCTCCTTGGTCTGTCTCCGGGAGGGTGCCCAGGTATCCCTTGTCACTTCCTAGCTGAAGTTCGTTGGCTGCTATCCATCAGGGTCGAACCGCTCTTAGTCTGGGCTCTCCACCGAGACCTGTTTGCCTTAAGAGACCCTACCAGGAGCTAATGCCCCGGATAACAAAGCTCCCAGGATCACTGAGCCACTCAAACTCCTCCAACACGTTACCGTGGCCATTCGCAGAGGACTATATCTATGTCTTTCTTTTTTAATTAACACTGCAAAATTGAGTTCAACGGTATAGTAAATATATGAACGTTTCACTTAAGCCAGCAGTTGCTGCAATGCCAAATATATTTGGAGCAAATTTTGAAATATCTTTCCTTCTGACCATGTTGATTACTATTCACACTGTTGTATATAGCTTCTGCTGATTGTAATACAGCAGTAGACCACTTTTAGCTAAGGGAGTGTTGATGTTGTATTCATTATATACACAGCTCGGATTCACCTTGACCTCTCGGCTTTCTGTCTCTGTACTCAGGTGCTATCCTGGACAAACGTGTCCCTCCTCCCACACATGTGAAGCCCAGAACCATGTCCACTTCATCAGGTATCAATGTCATCAATTGCCATAGTCTGAATAAACATGATAACAATACTCCCATGTGTTAAGCCGAACCGGAGATTTGTATTAAAACATGATTTACCTTGTTCCTCTGAGCTATCGAGATCCATTATTGTCCAAAAACACATCAATGGGCAGATGTTTTAGGGAATTACTGAGCTCTGTTTAAGGGGAGACACCAGGCAGAAACATTGCTGGTTGTTTATTTTGTTCTACTTTGCTTCTAATAACACATCTTCTGTCAGACTAGTGGAAAGAAAAGATCAAATATAATCATTCCGATCTTTGTTTTACTACTTTTTTTGTTTGCGTCTGTAGATTTCTCCTAAATGCACCATAAGTTACCATTAGATAATGCCTCATTTGCATATTTAAATGTATCATTTCAGAAAGCTTGTAAAACAGAACAAAAAATGTAATGTAAGTTATCAACTGCTGACGTTTCACATCCACCAAACCTTCCACTTTCATTCCTCTCTATATTCTGAAGGTTTTCACTGGTTTTCTTCATAAACCGTATACAACATTCATGAACAAAAAATGTCTGACATTATTTTTCTGATTTATGGAATGATACAATGAGATATCCAATAATTCCCTCTGTAATTTGAAACCTGGGTTTATCCAATGTTCATTATTCTGTTTGGAAAATGTATCCAGAGAGAGAGAGAGAGAGAGAGAGACCTGGATTGTCTCCTTAAATATGAAACACTTGAGGCTTTTTTAAAGAGGTATGTCTTCAGTGGAGCCAATGAGACAGTTGAGGAGTCCAAAAGCAAAAAACTAACCCGTGGATGCTTTGACCCCCCGTTTCCAGCAGACCCCCGGTACCCTATGAGGTCGCTGGACCCTATCCGACCGGACCCTCCCCTTCACCCGAAGCCTGTCTTCCACGAGCGCCCCGTGTGGCCCCTGCCACCCAAACCTGCTGTTGCGGCCAAGCCTCCGCTCCCCACCCCAGCTTCTCCTGCAGGAGCTCAGCCCTCCTCTGGGCCTCCTGCCTCCTCAGTGGGGAGAGTCCAGCTCCGAGCGCATCCTCAAGACGGCAGGCCAGCGGAGACCACAGCCCAGGTAACGCAGCTGTCTTCACGGACTTTAATATCATCCTCAAACGTGAATGAATATGAGAGAAAGTCATTATCTTTACTTCATTGATACATGAATTCAAACGTGCAAACGTACATTTAAAAAGGTTATTATGGGAACATTTCATTTGTCCGTGACGAATACAGGCCACAAGATGGCAGCAATGTTTACAGTTTCTTGTAATTACCAAGACACAAACAAATACTTGCAGCACAATGACGGCAAGCTCCACCTCGTTTAGTCTTTGTGTTGAGCAGGTCGGAAGCATCAGCCCTTTCGATTCAATTCAAGTAATTTTGTATAGCCCTGTCACGAGCTCCTGTCACATTCCTATAGCCCCCCCCCCCCCCCACCATACACTATTACCTATCAGACTGTGCCTCTGCTCTCCTGTCTCACACCTCCATCCCTATCGAACCTCATATAGGGGAGAGAAACACATGATCTGATCCCCTGCAGCCAATTAGGCGTCTTCCCGGCACCTGTTCCCTGAGCCACTCCCCCTCTCCCCTCTGCAGCTGAGCCTAACCATAGACATCCTACGGTCAAGCACCAAACAGGGTTAATCTTTTGCTTTATGGTGTGAACAAGAAACACAAAGTGATATTTGAATGTAGTCCCCTTCATTCCCATGCCTCTGTGATGCTTTATCACCTCTATGAGTAGATGAGGACTGAGGTGGAACACATTGCCTTAGTGTGTGTGGTCTTTATCTACAGGAGGATGTTTTAGAGATCTATTCCTGATGATATCTTATACATGTAGTATCTGGTTGGAAATGTATTAATTACAGATCACAGTACGGATTTCAAAGTAGTACTTAGGTTGAGAATAAAAGAAAGATTGTTATGACAAATCTCTAATCCTCTGTGAACAAATCAGGCTTGAGGAACGAGAACAGAGGGATTTCAATGCGTGTAACATATTATGAGGTGAGGGGGTTAGGGGGGGCAGCAGACTACAATGGGCAGACTCTAGAGGAGCTAATGGGGGATTAAAGGATCGGTTGGTTTAAACAATGGACAAGGTGACGGAGTAGAATCAGCTATAGATCTTAGTTTCAGCTGGTTATGGGTGATATTGAGTTATGATATCAGTATTATCTAATATGGGGTGATTATGATATTGTGGTAAAATATGAATAAGTCAGGACATTTAGATGTCATGAATAAAACCCTTACTAAGGCTATAATAAAGTAAAAGAGGTGGAATATAGAATACTCTGAAGCAATTACATATAGGAACACAATATTTAGAGAGTCCAAAAAGAGCACATTGGTTCGAAAATATGTTGGACTTTAAAAAGGCTCAAGCAATAGTGAGGGGAATGCCAACTGGTGGAAGACAATAACTACACAAAGAAACTAGAATGGGCACTCGGTAGAGCGCATACCTTTGCATATCACAAGATTGGGCATTGAATTATGAACATTTTGGCATTAGTTGCATGCCAATTGGACAAAAATGTATCGTGCTATGGTAAAAAAAGAGTTTGACCTTTCCATGACCTTGACCTTTGACCCGATTGATCCCAAAATCTAATCAAATGGTCCCCGGATAATAACCAATCATCCCACCAAATTTCAGGCGATTCAAGAACATTTTGACCTGTTCATGACCTTTGACCTTGACCTTTGACCCGATCGATCCCAAAATCTAATCAACTGGTCCCCGGATAATAAACAATCATCCCACCAAATTTCATGCGATTCGGTTCAATACTTTTTGAGTTCTGCGAAAGATTTTGACCTGTTCATGACCTTTGACCCGATCGATCCCAAAATCTAATCAACTGGTCCCCGGATAATAAACAATCATCCCACCAAATTTCATGTGATTCGGTTCAATACTTTTGAGTTCTGCGAAGATTTTGACCTGTTCATGACCTTTGACCTTTGACCCGATCGATCCAAATCAAATAAATAACACGCATATAAATAAATAAATAAATACACGGCGATCAAAACATAACCTTCCGGCATTTTCAATGCGAAGGTAAAAATGAAGGTGCCACCTGAAACTGAAAATGGTTGAGTGATGCCATAGAATTAACATTTTTGGTTCCACAAAGGACCTTTCAAACCAGGGTTCTTTAAAGAACCATTTCCTTGAAGAGTTCTTCAAATAACCTCTAACATTGTCTCAACAAACCTTTAAAAGTGGTTCTTTAAAGCACCATTTCTAATTCCACAAAGAACCTTTCAAACCAATTCAATTCAATTCAGTTTATTTGTATAGCCCATTTTCACAATTTATAAATTTGCCTCAGAGGGCTTTACAATCTGTACATATAGACTTCCCGGTCCCAGAACCTCACATCGGATCAGGAAAAACTCCCAAATAACCCTTCACTGGAAAAAAAAGGAAAGAAACCTTCAGGAGAGCAACAGAGGAGGATCCCTCTCCAGGATGGACAGGTGCAATAGATGTCATGTGACCAGAAGGAATCATTACACACAAATTAAAACAGTCACAACACAATCAATCAATATGACAGTGTATGAATAGTTGGTAGTAGGCATATTCCAAGATCCAGACCTCCATGATCCATCGGGCAGATGGAGGTAGAGGAGGAGGAGTGGGCGGAGTCTCAACAGGGCCATGGGTTCTTTGAAGAACCATTTTCTTAAATAGTTCTTCAAATAACCTATAAAGGTGTCTCAAATGAAAAAAATGGTTCTTCAGCAGGTACTGGTTCTTCATAAAACCACAGTCTTTTTAAGGAACCATTTAAGAACCATTATTATTCTGTGTGTGCCTTAAGGGAACTTTGCACATTGAACAATTCAATGGCACTTAATTTGTTGAAGCCATAATACCCAAGAGATGAAAGATGAAACGTGATTATTATAGAAGTTACAGCTACTCTACATGACCGATGGGAAGAAGGTAGACGAGATATGAGGAACCCCGTCACACCAAACAATACAACCTCTATAAGGACCATAAGTTGATTCTCTTATGGAGGAAGGATTACTCTTTTGGTTGCCGGATTGTTGGATTAGACGCGTTGTGGACAGTTGTCCCATGAGTCCTGATCACGGAGCTCCCTCTGATCTTCATCACCAGAATGGGAGCCAGGAGTGTCCCCAGGGCACCTCCAGGGCAGAGCTGCTTCCTCCAGCCCCGTCAACATGGAGATGTCCCGGCTCACAGGATCGCTCCGAGAAAGCACAATCGGTGACCGACGGTACGTCTCGATAAAACCATTAAGAAGGAAATCAGGTGTGATTGAGAGGAGGCTCGTAGCTGTCTGGGTCCTTCGTATGATAACAGCCCCAAATATTAACATCTCAGGGTCTTTTCATCTTTCTCACCTTCATCATTATATTTCATTTTGCTGACGCTTTCATCCAAAGTGACTTTCACGTCACATACACACACAGCTACAGGGAGCAATTCAGAGTCTTGCTCAAGGACACCGACTAGGGCAGAGATTTAACCACCAACCCCCTGATTGACAGACGGACCTGCTAACCACTGAGTCGCCTCTTTATCACCTTTATGATCTTTGTTATTTAAAGTTGATGAGTTCAAAAGTTGATTTAACACCTTTAGTGTGTGTGTGTTTGTGCGCCTCCAGAGAGTCTTCCTAAGCCACGCCCACACTTGAAGCCCCTCCCACAACGCAGAGCCGTGTCTGTCCATGAGGACACTATGGCCATGACACAAGGTGAGGCGTTGACTTGTTATTTATTAAAGACATAACAAATGGTAAAATAAAAACAATGTTACATCAAACCACAGGTCTGTGAAAGTTTTATCTAGAGATTTACAGATGGTAAGCTAACCGGACAAGGCCAGATCTCTGTCATCCTGAATTACAACATGGCAGTCGGCTTCATGCAGGAAGTGATGTAACAACAGATTTGTTCTTATTTAGTTCGGACCCAAAAAAACATTTAAATTAACACGACATGAATATCATATTATTTATTTTAGATAATGGTTGGATCATCAAACAAATACTAATGGACCATTGATCCCAATTCTACAGTAACACCATGTACTGCCATCTGAAATCCAATGTGGACTTTATTTAACGTACATTTCTCTGCTGCTAAAGTTCTTCTTCTTCTTCTTCTTCTTCTCCCTCTTCTTCTTTTTCTTCTTCTCTGTTTCACCCTGTTTGTGGCTGTAACTCTCAAGCTCCTCTATTTGTCTCCATCTCTCTCAGAGCTGAAGGCAGTGTTGCAGAGATCCCCCATCCGTTTCCGTGGCAACAGAGGAGACCTGCCCACCTGCGCTGAAGATCCAGCCGGTCGGGGGAAAGCACAACGAGCTCAGGAGGGTGAGAGAGGCGTTTTATAATGCTCAGAATCTTTCTGATTCTGTTATTCATTCTTTTTCAGTTCAGGATTCGTTGGCTAATGTAAAACCTGGAAAAGTCCGGGAATTTTTAAATGGTTATTTCCAGGCCTAGAAAAGTCCTTGAAAAAAAAGTTTTTGAAAAGTCATGGAAATTTGTATAAATATTATATATAAATTATATAAATATATAAATATTTATTCTTTTTAATGAAACTATTGTCTCTCATTCATTTGTGTCATTAAGGTATATACTCGTGTATACACCGAGATTTCACAAAATGTTTGGTCATGGAAATTTAGTTTAAAGTCATGGAAAGGTCATGGAAATCCATTGGTCAACATACGTATGAACCCTGTCTTTTGCTCTCCATCCATCCAGCCGGTGACACCGCTGCCCAGAAGGAGAAGCTGAAGGCTCAGCGAGGAAGGACGGCAGCCGGTACCAAGCACCCTCCTCCGGGAGAAGAGGAGACCCCAGGCTCTGGTCGTCCCTCCTCTGCAGCTCAGGCTCTACATGAAGCGTCAGCGCCCCGACTCTTCAGTCCGACCCTGACCCACGGCCTGGAGAAGAAGCCTCCTGGTCCACCCACGTGGGAGAAAAAGAGCCCCCAAACTCTAGAAAAACTGCCGGTGTCCCCATCACCCCGAGAAAAGAGCCCGAGCACAATCCTATCCGGATCGCCGGAAAAACCCAGAGTGAGCCCTCTGACCCACAAGAGTCAGAGCCCCGGCACGGCACCGGGCACGGCACCGGATGTGAGAACCAGCACACAGAAAGGAGGAGAGGCGCTCTCTAAACAGCACACAATGAAGGCAGAGCCAGCAGACCAAAGGACTGAGCCCCCTCTGTCTGAATAACACACACACACACTGAGATCCGGAAGTGGGAGGGTGTCCACGAGGTCCTCCAGTAGAAGTCGGCTGCTGTGTCCCAGAGGTGTTCCCGTTGAAAGCTAAATGGGATGGAGAGCAAGCGGTTAGTGCGTCTCGTTGTTGCTAGCTTATAGCTAACATTTGCTCGACTGGATGAATAAACCCGTTTTTTTTATTGATTAGAATTGCCCAATCGCAGCATCTGTTTGAATGAGTTATATATTATTGGTACAGATCTGACCACTGGCTTGTTATTGCAGTCTGTGCTTCTTTACCCCCAAACAAAGCTAACAGATGTTAGCTGCAGGGCTAACAACACACCGTGTGTCTTCTGACTGAAGTCAACAAACAAACAGGAACTCTGTCACAAAGATGTTGTCGTCTCGTCGCGTTGATGAACTGCTGCCGTAAGTGAGCATTCACGTCGCGTTTTTTAAAAACGAATTCATTGTTAATTAATTACAAGAGCAATGCTGCACCTGTTTTTCAAGGCACGGCCAATCAGAGCTGGTTGATATCTGCTCTTTCTGCCGTAAATAACAGTCTACGGTAAATTAATACATGATAAATGAATCATCTTTAGCAGGCGCCAAGCTCCGGTTCTGCAGAGTGAAGCCAATGTGAAATGGATTCTCTCTCCTGACCACCAGGGGGCGACTCCTCTGGTTGTATAGAAGTCTATGCTGCATGTGTTAAAGCTGCATTCTCTCTCCTGACCACCAGGGGGCGACTCCTCTGGTTGTATAGAAGTCTATGCTGCATGTGTTAAAGCTGCATTCTCTCTCCTGACCACCAGGGGGCGACTCCTCTGGTTGTATAGAAGTCTATGCTGCATGTGTTAAAGCTGCATTCTCTCTCCTGACCACCAGGGGGCGAGTCCTCTGGTTATATAGAAGTCTATGCTTCATGTGTTAAAGCTGCATTCTCTCTCCTGACCACCAGGGGGCGAGTCCTCTGGTTATATAGAAGTCTATGCTTCATGTGTTAAAGCTGCATAGTTTCAAGTCTTCTTCAATACAGCATGATGTCATCATTTAGTACATTATGGTAATTTAGAGTCAAACAGACCATAAAGCAGAATATGCTTGAGGGCTGGGCTTACTGTGATAGACACAATTCTGCCGCTACCGCATACGGTGTCTCTACGTCACTCCTCTGTATTCCAAGTATGATGACTCCCGTTCTTTGGTTGCAACAACAAAAATCATGGTGACGGCCGTAATCCAAGATGGCCGACAACTAAATCAGACTCAAACCTTCAAAACGGTACAGTCCGCAAACCAGCGGGTGATGTCACAATGACCACGTCCACTTGTTGTGCACACGTCTGTGCATTTTAGTCCATAACTACCTGGAGCTTTACTCTCCCTTAAGTCTGCAAGACAAGCAGTCATTGTTTTTGCTCAAGTTTAAACATGTTTCACTGCTTTAACTCTGCACCACCCAGAGCTAATCTGCATCCTCGCATTAATTAGAATCCACTTTGCATTCAGTGGAAACACCTTTCCGTCTGAAACGGGACACAGCTAGCTACAGCTCGATGAGCATCGGCTGGCAGGCCGGGAATTCTTTGCTGACGCTCTCCACTGAAGGGATTTTATATCACCTTGTTGTCATGGTGGAGGTGGGGGGGTGGGGGGTCGGCCTTCTGTGGTTCTAACTTCTCACTTGAATTATTTTTTCCCCCAGAACATGAGCAAGTTCCAGGAGAAAGACATCGACATATTTCATTGTGACTTAGTTTGAGGGTGATTTACTATTATCTTTTGACATTTGCATGATGTTTTAAACAACACCTTTTTTTCTTTCCCATTGGCCGCGTGTTAGCGTTAGTTTGTATTCTGTCAATCAAAGTCATCACTGTTACTACTGAGGTCCTGCAGCAGTTTAATAACGCTTTCTGTCCATTGTGTAAACCGCATGAGTAGAAGAAGTACAACTCCACATCCCATCGTTCAGTTTACTCATGTCCTGTCAACAAAGTGAGAGAGTGAGCTGGAAATAGAGGCGCCTTGCTCAGAGAGATCATGTAAAGGGTCATGAGAAAGAGTTGGTTTGTTGTGCTCATACATAGTACTTGATCCATATACATGTACAATAGTTTGAAATGAAGCTAATCTATCAGGAAGAGGCCGTAGCGCACACAGGAACAGACAGTTCATTGCAAACGAGGACTCTGGCTCGGTGATTGGTGCGTGAAAACAGTGCAATAGTATACATCATGATTTTAAAATAAAAAACGTATGATAAATAACAATATGAGTATGTTAGAATGAGTCTGTTATGCTGCGTTCACACAAAAAACAAAAAAAGCGTTGCAAATATTCGCAATGCTTTACTCGTGTGAGTTTACTCGCTTGACTATTTGTGGCTTTGTGCGTCAATCGCACCTTATCTAGGGGCTTATCTCCGTGGAAACGGTTATCATTTCCTCCATCCACGACAGAACTAACCACTAGTTCTGCTTTATACTTGTTGAGGATATCCCACAAACGTCTGAACATCCAACCCCCTCGTGTTTGGGTTCATAACATTAATATCATATATATATATATATACATATATTTATACATGACATCTCGCGAATGAGGCAAATTGCAGCGCAATTCGCTTCATTCGCAACCATTCTCGTCTGTACAAAAATTCTCAAGGCTTTTGGTGTGAACGCAGCATCAGTCCTCCATCGCTGCAGTTCTGTGGATCGGGAGGCGAGACGGGCAGAATGAATCAGCCATTCAGATGTTACGTCGCTGCAGGACCTCGGTCGGTCACTGTCCTTGTCGTTGTTCGAGGTCCTTCTTCACCCTCCGCTAAGAAGAAAGGCGAGGAAGGAAACATCTGTACACTTGGAATAGCATTTCCTAAACTCAAGGTCTCTCGAGACCAAAAGGTAGAACAGCATGTTCAGTCCTTAACATCCTCACCATATGAGGTGCAGTGAGATTATTTTGTACATCCAGTCAGCAGAGCAGCAGACCTTCGAATTAAAATGACAAATGTAGGCGGAGCCTAGGGGGTTTGGAACCAGGCAAATGCTAAGCTACATCGAGCTGATGGTTTTCATAGGATTTTATAACAATGTCTGAGAGTTTTTCTTTCAAATTCTGCTCTTGCTATCCGGTGGCACCCAACATCTTGATGAATTAATATAGAAAATTAAAGAAATATATTATTTTCTCACAAATTGTATGCATTGAAATTGATGTCAAATCCATTTCCTTTTCACAGTGTCCAGTCCCATCATGCCATCTTAGAACCTCACTGGGACACTAACGCTCTGCATGTTTCTGCTGTGTGTGACATTCAAATCAATTCAGGTTCAATCATTCCGATACACAACCACACACACGTCATCACCACCAGGATTTAAATATAGAAGCCCAGTCCGAGCAGATATTATGTGAGATGGTGTCAGTGTGTCTGGAGAGAGCAGACCTCAGGTCAGCCACATGAGCCTCCGTCTCACCCTGGGGAAGAGTTTATTTTCTACCCTTGTGTTTATTTTTTGCCTTGCACGCACACAATATGTACAAAACCACATAAAGGAAACAAAAACAAAGTTATGAACAGAGTTTGAATCCATACCTATACTTGTTAATAATTATTAAAATGATGAGTTGTCATTCTCGTGTCTCTTGTTTTTCTTTCTGTCTTCTGTTTCTAAGAACAAAGAGCCTGCATTAATGAACTGGAACATTGTATAACATTGTTTTCCGTGTTTTTGTATCTCGACCTATGAGACTAAAAATCAGAATGTCACTTGTCGTTTTGACCCTTTTCTTATATTACGGAACAGATGTACACAACATTTCTGGCCTGACATTTTATTGGACCATGTGACATTATTATATATTCCAATTAAAATATAGATATATCGATGCTCAGTGCTGCTTTCACTGGAAGTTGTTTTACTGTGTTCTGTTGCAAGCAACATATTTATTGATCACCCATTTATTGGCATGGTGGGCTTCCGTCTGTCACAACCTGTCACACTCACTGGGGCCAGACGACGAACAATATTCAGTTACAATATTCAATTCTATTCAGTTTCTAAGAGGAGATAGGGGCTCAGTGTATCCTAAAACATCCATAAGGAGAGAGAGAAGAGGAGAGAGGTGCTCAGTGTATCCTAAAACATCCATCAGGAGAGAGAGAAGAGGAGAGAGGTGCTCAGTGTATCCTAAAACATCCATAAGGAGAGAGGATAGGAGAGGTGCTCAGTGTATCCTAAACGTCCATAAGGAGAGAGGAGAGGAGAGAGGTGCTCAGTGTATCCTAAACGTCCATAAGGAGAGAGGAGAGGAGAGGTGCTCAGTGTATCCTAAACGTCCATAAGGAGAGAGGAGAGGAGAGAGGTGCTCAGTGTATCCTAAACGTCCATAAGGAGAGAGGAGAGGAGAGGTGCTCAGTGTATCCTAAGCGTCCATAAGGAGAGAGGAGAGGTGCTCAGTGTATCCTAAACGTCCATAAGGAGAGAGGAGAGGAGAGAGGTGCTCAGTGTATCCTAAGCATCCCCCAGCAGCCTATCAGCCTATAGCAGCATCTCTAGGGGCTGGACCAGGTGAACCTGGTGAACCTGGTTCAGCCCTATTAAAGAGGAAAGTCTTAAGTCTACTTATAGCCTTTGATCTGTGCCTTCATTACATTGATACATCCTTGTAATGTTTAGGGAAAGTGTATATACATATATATGTTGCAATGTGCATTATAGTTATTAGTTGTGAGTCAGTCATCCCCAGTGCTTGAATTTGTCTTTACTATTTTTGTTTACTTAACTTTTCCCAAAAGTTAGGTAACAAAACATGGCTACAAAGTAGCTCTACATCCACATTAGAAGTGGTGGTCTCACATTGATTTATTCTTAGCTGTGCTCCATTTCTCTTGTGGCCCTACTGGGATCAGTAAAGCTCTACTGGTGTGGTTTGTCGTGTCAAAGAGCAGCTCCCAGTTGAGCAGCAGCCCTGTTAAATACAATGTGGGATAATAATGAAAGCCGGTGATATTTTAATAAATTCATACACATACACTCTGTATTGATAGCAGGCTGTCAACTGGACTTGGGCCCGGTCAACAGTACTTTTGTAAATAGGATTTTTCCCTAAAAGAAATCCCATCCATACTGAAAAATAAATCTCTTTCCAGACAGAAATACACAAAACCAAACTTCATCAAAAGTAGCCCAATTGTGCAGCAGTGGGAACACTGGGACACACGATGCCAGAGAGGAGGAGGCAGTCTGTCTTTTACCCTACAAGGTATTTAAGTGACGCTTTTATCCAAAGCTACTTACAATCATGAATGATACATGGTCCACGCACACCACTCACGTGGTGAAAAGGGCCCAACAACGCCTGTATTTCCTTAGGCGACTGAGGAAATTCAACATGGCCCCCCGCATCCTCAGAACATTCTACACCAGTACCATCGAGAGTGTTCTGACAGGTTGCATCACCGTCTGGTACGGGAACTGCACCGCCCTGGAGCGTAGGGCACTACAGAGGGTGGTGCGGTCGGCACAGTACATCGTTGGAGGTGAGCTTCCCTCCATCCTGGACATATACACCAAGCGGTGCGTGGCCAGGGCCAAACGGATGCTGAAAGACAATAACCACCCGGGCCACAAACTGTTCACCCTTCTACCGTCAGGCAGGCGATACCGCAGTATCAAGTGCCGCACAAACAGACTGAGGGACAGCTTCTTCAGTCAGGCCATCAGGCTGCTGAACAAGGACTGAGACCCTCATTAACACTACACACCAGAACATATTCTGTGAATATCTATGGCCATGGTGTATATTTTATTACATTGTTTATATATATATATATTGTATATATATATTGTATGTATATACATATATATATATATAGTCTCAAAAAGTGTATATTTTATTACATTGTTTTATATATATATATTGTCATGATGTATATTCTATTACACTGTTTTATATATATATTGTTAATACTTTCTTCTTTTTTGTGTGTGGATATTGTATAGTTTATTCTCATTCTTATTCTTTTTTTAGTCTGCTACTGCTGTCGGGTGTTTTGCACATAAGAATTTCACGAACCGATTATACTTGTATAAAAGGGGATGTGACAATAAAAACTTGAAACTTGAAACTACATTCATACACTGTAGACACAGCTAGAGGGTCAGGTGACTTTCTAAAGGACACATTGACTAGAGCAGGGATTGAACCGTTAACCTCCTGATTGAAAGAGGAACCTGCTAACCGCTGACCCACAGTCGCCACAATTTATATGCTGAACCGCCGATCCTCTGATTGAAGGACGACCCGCTCTACCACTGAGCCACCTAACCTTTGACACTTTATTGTTGAGCTGTTGTGCTTCCTAATGCCAATAACGTGGTTGTGTTTTGTTGCTGCATTTGTTTTATTTAGTTGACAATATTTCTGTTGTTTTAATATGTGTTTTGTCCAATATGATGAAACAGTCCAGTTAAACTGTATATTCCACTTACTTGAAAGGGAAAGTTAAAGGCACAACATTTCAGTGGTAGCTCTGGGTGAGAAAGATATTGCCATAAGTGGTGGGTAAGAAAATGGCTCCATGAATAAAATCAATATAGATATTATATTAAAGCAACAGAGACATAAATCAACATGGTGTGAATCTTTAAATACAACCCGCTTTTTGGCACATTGGGATCAGATTGACATCACTTCAAAGAATGAGTGCCATCACATGACACACTCGCCCAATATCTGCATTTAAATATGAGACAACTCTGGCATTTAAACACATTTAATATACATTATACTCCACGATAGAGCTGATAGCTAAACAAGAACAATATAGAAGAATATATATATTTAACATAGCATGTTTCAGCTTCTCTTTGCATAAACTGATTGCCTTTGTACTGAATTCTAACTAATCTGTCTGCAGTTTCACAATTCACTATTTTCAAAATTGCTCCCGTAGTGTGTGTGAATGTTAGTTACTGCTGATGGGCAGGTGGAACCGTAGCTCCTCCCATCAGTGTATGAATGGGTGTGAATGATGTCATGGAGTGTTAAAGAGCTACAGGTTAATTTTACTTCTAAAAGTAAAACATCTGTATGTATAACAACAGGCATCTAGAATCCAAAAATACACTTCATCCATTGTCACAAACTGAAGCTCATTGTCTAGCTTTCACACACTTTCCTCTGCTCTCATGTGAAGTAGACGTGACACACACACACACACACACACACACCTTAAGAGTCCACCACATTGTCGATGACTCGAAGGAGGCTCTGGTGAGTGACGCTTATTGGAGTTGAAGAACAACGTGTTGAAAACCAAAGTGCAGCGTTGATGTCCTCGTGCAAAGAGGTGTAACTTCCTGTTTGAACACTGTGGTGTTGTTCCTGTGCTCAACAAGTTGGTTTGATAGTGAACTGAACCGAGACACACTAAACTAATGCTAGTCATTGATAAATGGTGATTTGTAGTTGACAGGACAAATCAAAACAAGCTTTAAACTGCCTCCTATTAGTATACGCTCTATTTTCACTGTGACTCACAAAGCCCAATTTTCCATAATATACCTTCCGATCAAGCAAACGGTGACAGGTTGGACCGCGTGACGGGAATACATAAAACAATGAGACCGAACTTCCCTCACAGAAATTAGACTGAACACATTTATGTGTTTATTCAGCCTCTTCTTCACTGTCTGAATTAACTGGCTCCTCTGGTCGGAACAAAGGATTGTGGGCCAGTTTGTGCAGATCCTCTGGAGAGATCTCGCTCATCTTCCCGTCCAAACCGAGCTGCATGGGCTGGACCATGTTAGTCCTGCAGGGAGAAAAGGTGCACATGTAATGAAAATAAGGCCTAAGTGGAGTTTATAATAAATAAATACATTTACAAATAAAATATATATTTGTTTCATATGCAGCTGTAAAGCTTTCTATTTTGAAAGACAACAATTAAAAAATGAGTGACAGCAGAATGCACTGTGGCTCTAACCAGTACATGTCGTGTGTGGGCGTGTCTTAATCCAGCTCGTGGGAGGACCAATCAGATTACAGTCACATTGTGGGGACCCACCTTTCTTGGGGCCAAATGGGGCCAATTTGTACGTCCCCAAAAACAGAAGTCTTCACATTTTATTGTGACGATTTAGGGTATGTTGAATGCAAGTCAATATTAATGTCCGCAAAAAGTAATTGAATGTGTGTGTGTGTGTGTGTGTGTGTGTTCTGCTTTTATTGACCTGGACAGTTTGTCAAACATGTAGACCAGCTTCATGGCTTCGTGTTCTTTCTGTTCGTCCGTCATCCCCTCCATTGGGTTGGGCTGTTCTTCTTCTACGACTCCTGTTATCGGGTTTATACTGGAGCAGAAAGAAGAGAGAGAAATATCAAAAGGACAGCCTTTATCATCTTTAAATAAAAGCATCTGATGTGCATAATTAATACACTTTAATTCACTTGTTTATTTTTCAATAGTTTAGACCGTGGCCAACAAGAGGGGCCATTAAATGCTGCAGGCCGAGAAAAACAGTTAAGAGCCTTAGAGGGGGCGGGAGAGAGATAAGCCCCGCCTTAGAAGGGGTGGGGCTTATCTCCTTGGCTTTACTCCGTGGAAACAGTTATCATTTCCTTCAGCCACCATGGAAGAACTACTAGTTCAGCTTTATACTTGTTGAGGACATCCCACTAACGTCGGAACATCTTACGCCCTTGTGTTTGGGTTCAGAACATTACTATCATATATATGTGTATATATATATATATATATATCAGTGACGTGCGGTGAGGTTCATGGTTGGTGAGGCACTGACTCCTTTAGTGTCAGATTTACAAATATATAAACCCAAAGGGGGCTTATTCAATTGGCTACTGGTTGATTCATGTCTCGTCTCATCAGCATTCTCCACACAACACACACGCGCACACGGTACATATTACAGAGAAATAAAGGTAAGAACAAGTTTGAAGCAAACCTTTTAGCTTCGGCGTTGGTCTACCTGTGTTAATCACGTCCCCTTTTGACTGAAAGTCCAGGTTTGAGACATTTTTAAGCTTAGATATATAATCCTCTTCCATGTTGGCAGTCTGGCGTAGCAAAATACAAAAACAAACGGACTTGACTCGCCTGGCGCCTCAGCGTAGAAGAAGCAGCAACAAGTACCCGTTGGCACGAGCGCCCCCTGCAGGGCGGCAGAGTATTATCTGCCTCACCCTGCGCCTTTTCACTGCAGTTTTATTTCCCATCAGCAAAACTAAATATGTCACTTACAAACATTAAACTGTAATGGTTAAAGACCTTAGCCAGACTGTGGAAAATCAGGGCAAATAAACATATCTGCAAACATTATATTGGCGACATGCAGAGATACGGCAACCCGCACGGGACAATTGCATGTCTCAACCCAGCTTGTGATGGATTGCGCAATCAGAGGTGAGGCTCGACTCGTCGCCTCAACTCTCGTTACCTTCGCATTGAAAATGCCGGAAGGTTATGTTTTGATCGACGTGTATTTATTTATTTATTTATTTATTTGTATGCGTGTTATTCGCAAATCTCAAAAAGTATTGAACCGAATCGCATGAAATTTGGTGGGATGATTGTTTATTATCCGGGGACCAGCTGACTAGATTTTGGGATCGATCGGGTCAAAGGTCAAGGTCAAAGGTCATGAACAGGTCAAAATGTTCTTGAATCGCATGAAATTTGGTGGGATGATTGGTTATTATCCGGGGACCATTTGATTAGATTTTGGGATCAATCGGGTCAAAGGTCAAGGTCAAGGTCATGGAAAGGTCAAACTCTTTTTTTACCATAGCACGATACATTTTGTCCAATTGGCATGCAACTAATGCCAAAATGTTCATAATTCAATGCCCAATCTTGTGATATGCGAAGGTATGCGCTCTACCGAGTGCCCATTCTAGTTTCATCATGTATTTGAACAGGAAATAGGCAAATTCAGCGATTTTGACTATAAAATGTTCGAAATTAGTCATACATAAAGATCGGTGGACAAATATTAATATAAATTTGATGTTATCATTATTTATTTATTTTTACCCATGATGACAGGTGAGGCTCTGCCTCACCTGCCTCCCCTGACCGCATGTCCCTGATATATATATACATACATATATTTATACATAACATCACCCGTAGGCTCACAGCTCGGTGACTTTCACCGACTCCATCTGAATGACTGTCGCTTCCAGTGCTACTAGAACAGCAAAAGTTAGATTTGAAAACGGCAGAGCATCTCAACACTGATTGGCTTTCCCAACTCAGGCGAATTTTTCGCAGAAGTTGAAATATTTCACCTTGAGGCGAATGAGGCAAATTGTTCACTCTGCGCAATTCGCGTCATTTACATCGCCCGGCGAAAATTAGCGTCAATCGCAACAACTCACACCCAGCACCTTGTCACAGGAGGCCTCTGGAACTGTCAGTCAGCCAACCGCAAGGCCGATTTCATCTCTGGCTTTGCTATGGAGCAGTCGCTTGACTTCCTGGCTCTCACTGAGACCTGGATCACAGCAGACAACACGTCTCCTCGGCCTTCTCCTTCAGCCACACACCCAGACCCTCTGGTCGGGGTGGAGGTACAGGTTTACTCATCTCACCCAAATGGTGTTTCTCTCCCTACCCGCTTCCACTCTTTATCCCACTGACTTTTGAGTTCCATGCTGTGACGGTTACTCATCCGGTTCAACTACACATTGTTGTTCTCTACCGTCCCCCTGGTTCTTTGGGAGATTTCTTGGAAGCGCTAGACGTCCTCCTGTCGAACTTCTCGGAACACGGGCCCCCGCTCATCCTTCTGGGTGACTTGAACATCCAGACAGAGAAGTCATGTGATCTTTTACTCTTACTGTCTTCCTTTAACCTCTCACTCAGTCCCTCCCCTCCTACTCACAAAGCCGGCAACCACCTTGACTACATTTTCACTAGAAACTGCTCTACCTCCAACCTCACTGTAACTCCTCTCCATGTCTCTGACCACTTCTTCATCTCTTACTCTCTCTCGCTCTCTGGTACTGACGACCCACACATATCTACAGATTCTGCACCTGTACGCCGCAACATTCGCACCCTCTGTCCCTCCTCCCTGGCCTCCTCTGTCCTATCTGCTCTCCCCTCAACTGACTCCTTCTCACTCATGCAGCCTAACTCTGCCACAGACACTCTCCTCTCTTCCCTGTCTTCATCTCTTGATTCTCTTTGTCCTTTTAAGACACGACCGGTTTGGAAATCCTCTCCGGCTCCGTGGTTGTCGGACTCGGTGCGCGCCGAGAGAGCCACCCTGCGAGCGACGGAAAGGAAATGGCGCAAATCGAATCAAGCGGAAGATCTGCTCTTCTATCAATCTCTTCTCTCCTCCTTCTCTTCCTCTATCTCTGCAGCCAAAAGCTTGTTCTACCTGACCAAAATTCATTCTTCCTTCTCTAACCCCAAAAAACTCTTCTCTATCTTTTCCAACCTCCTTGATCCCCCTGTCCCCCTCCTCCTTCCACCCTTTTGCCGAGCCACTTGTCGACTACTTTACAAACAAGATAGACGACATACGCTCCTCCTTTACTAATCCATCTTCTATCACCTCACCAACACTAACTTCTTCATCCCCCTCTCTTTCCTCTTTCACCCCCCTGTCTCCCAATCAAGTTCTTAGCTTGGTGACCTCCGCCCGACCGACCACCTGCACCCTTGACCCCGTCCCGTCTCCCATTCTCCAGGCTATTGCTCCTGACCTTCTGACCTTTCTCACCCATCTTATTAACAGCTCCCTCTCAACTGGCTGTTTCCCTAACTCTCTGAAGGAGGCGAGAGTCAACCCTCTCCTGAAGAAACCCACGCTCGACCCGTCTGAAGTCAGCAACTACAGACCGGTCTCTCTTCTTCCTTTTCTCTCCAAAACTCTGGAGCGAGCTATCTTTAACCAAGTGTCCTCCTATCTCCACAGTAACAACCTTCTTGACCCAGGAAGGGCTCTGGTTACTGATTGGTGAAAGGTCTGATGGGAGGGCTAAATTTACATGACAAATATATGCTAAATATTCTAGAAACATTGGATTTGTTTAACTTGTTGAATGTTGCCTTGAGCTCATAAAACACTTTGCCAAGTCAACATCTCTCTACTCGTCATTTTGCCACAACATAAACATAAAAACTACAATTAGGGGTCCCTCAAGTTCCTTGGTGAAAGCTACACAACGTATCTTTGGATGAAGGTGCAATCAGACAGTGAGTGCGGTGGTACTGACTGGGCCTTGGCCTCTCGGTACTCCTCGGTGTCCGACTCCTCATCCTCGGAGTAGATCCCAGAGTCTCTGCCCCCCCGGAGCAGTCCTCTGGCAGCCAGCAGACCTGCAGCATTGCCGTATCCGGTGTACTTAATGAACCTGGAGACTGCAGCGAGCAGAGAACATCGCGTTACTGTTGGTATTTCAGCGCGTTGAAAGATCAATTCAACCATCACCGTATATATCTTCTCATCAGCTATCATAATAGTTGAAGACATACTAGCAAAGATTTATATTAAGACGGATATTTTTATCGGTGAGCATCTTAAGCTCATTTGATGTGAAGAACCTCTCACATTTTGATCTCTGTTCTGTGATTAATATCCCATTGGAATGGGGTTTAAATAATTAATTTAATAATGTGAATATAACTGATTCATTGAGATGCTTGATGTCATAATGAAACAAGGTCAGTTATACAAACATTGCTATGAATTATTGAAAGAAATCCAAACAGATATTTTTCCCTCACCACTTTCTTTGCAGAGCACAAAGAGGAACTCGGCGGCACAGTCCTTGACGTCGGTGTCGATGCACGTCATGATGCGCACCAGTTTGTTCCTCAGAGCGCTGCCCACCTCCGGCTTGTTCTTCACATCACGCAGCGGAGGCAGCACCTAAACACACACACACATACACACACACACAGATACCCAAGCCATCAAAACACAATGCTCATAGTTCAACTCTTCATCGTGGATTCTCTTCTCATCAGACTGACCTTTAACCTGAGGAACTTTCTGGTCTCTCTGTGGACTCGGGCACTCTCCGTCAGCAAGGTCAGTGATGGGATCAGGGTGTCCTTCAGCTTGTGTCCCTGGGAGGCAAGAACATTATGATGTCATGATGAGTACAACACATCAGCTGCACCACAATCGTAAAACAAGTCAGTTTCATCAAACATACCCATGTAAAATAGAGTAATATCATGTGTGTTATTTGGCCCGCTCGGCCAAAAATGCAGGCCCGCCGGTCTGACCTTTTACTGTTTGTCATGTAATGCTGATGTGTTTTTCACAAAAATAGTTCATTTAACTCCAATTCTGATTGGGACCATCTACACTCATCAATAGTGTTTAATGTAACTCTTTAAGTGTATTTTAAAACTGCAAAATTGACTGTGTACTACCAAGTATGCCATGGCCCTGCTGATGCCCCACCCACTCCTCTCTGCCTCCATCTGCCTGATGGATCATGGAGGTCTGGATCGTGGTCCATGCCGACTACCAACTATTCATACACTCTGTCATATTCATATCTGTAATGATTCCTTCTGTACACATGACATCTATTGTTCTGTCCATCCTGGAGGAGAGGGATCCTCCTCTGTTGCTCCCCTGAAGGTTTCTTCCCTTTTTCCCTGTGAAAGGGTTGTTTGGGAGTTTTTCCTAATCCGATGTGAGGTTCTGGGACTGGGAAGTCTATATGTACAGATTGTAAAGCCCTCTGAGGCAAATTTGTAATTTGTGAGAAGCTATCCGAAATAAACTGAATTGAAATTTAATTAATAATACCCCAATTTCATTAGGGTCCTCTCAGACTGACTTTCGCTCAGACCCTAATAAGAGGTCAAAGCATGGTTGACGTTTGTTTTACCACTTATCCCATCGTCTAACTTTTATTGCTTCTTGTCCAGCCATATTTTGTAGCTAGTTGCTATCACTAAGCCAATGATACAATACTTTTTTGGGAATATTACAGACAGTGACGTTATTCTAAATAGAACATATGATTGTAAATTTCGAGTCACCGTTTTGGCCAATGCCCAGGATGCTCGCTAGCGTCCACCAAATGTGAGCAACAGGATGCCGATTTTTCTTGAACACATGCAGTGCATTGTTGCGTGTCCACATGCACACACAAACACACTGCCTTCAGTAGACTGCCACCGGCCAACACATTGCACACTGCCTGAATAGTGTAAAACAAAGTGTGCAGTAACAAAGTAGCCATTAAACGTCGTTAAGATAAAAGGCTCCAGCTAGCTGGCCACTTGGGACTTCGAAGTTTACAGTGAAGTTCACTTCATGACCACCGGGATCATTTAATAACAAGGATGTTCTCATTCCACATAGTACCTTTAAGTAAATCGAATTAATAAATTGCCACCACTTTTCTGTCAGGTGCATCAGCTTTGTATACTGGTGTGAATAGATTAGAAGTGTAATAATGAAACTTTAATTTGCATGAAATCATTAAATTGGTCAACAATATATTGCTACTAACCATCTCAGGATACTAAACACGTGAGTTGGCTGAGTACATCTTTTTTTAAACCTTGTTAAATTAAAACTTTAAACCATGTTTCCTTTAATAAAGGTTATGATCAATGCCTTTTCAGTAATTATTATTGTATTGGAGGTAATGAACCCACATCCACAAAAGAGCCTTGTCTTACCCGGTCAAGAGTTTTCTCCATGAATCCCAGCAGCATGCTGACAGCATCCATGTTGACGCCCATGTACTCAACGGAACCTTGTTGCACTTTGGGGATTAACAGGACATCCAAACAGAGCAGAGGAAGGTTACCAAGCAAGTGAACAGTGTAACTGTGAGAAAGAAGAGGAGGGAGTTAGAGGGACGGTGTCATGTCGGAGCAATGACTGTATAAATCGATTAATAGAAAAACGGCGTATCCTACCTGTGGAACTCCTCAGTCCGCTCCTCTCCGACAGTGTCTGAGTATGGCTCCCAGATGTCTGTACTGTGCTGCCTCTTCCTGTTCACACAGATGTTACACTTTTATACTTTACTGTAAAATGTTGTCTTTTCTATACATCACAGACTTCCACAAGGTTCTGTGCTTGGAGCCATTTTATTTACCTTTATACATGCTTCCTTTGGGCAATATTATCAGGAAACACTCCATCAACTTTCATTGTTATGCAGATGATACTCAACTATATCTATCGATCAAACCAGAGGAGACCAACCAGCTCAGAAAACTTCAAGCATGTCTTAACCCTCCTGTTACCTTAGGGTCAATTTGACCCCATTCAATGTTTAACCCTCCTGTTACCTTAGGGTCAATTTGACCCCATTCAATGTTTAATGTCGGTGTTCTTTCGGGTCAATTTGACCCCAGGCTGTTTTTCACTGTCAAACATATAAAAAATATCAACTTTTATATATTTAAATGGCTATTTAGGTAGTCAACAAACAAACATAAAGTACCTCACACTTAAACTTGGAAAACAATATTAATTCTAATAATTTTCTGGAGGTTTTAATTGCTAGGGTCAAATTGACCCCAAGGGTAAAATATGTCAGTAAATATAAAGGTAACAGGAGGGTTAAACCTTGAATGGGGTCAAATTGACCCTAAGGCAACAGGAGGGTTAAAGACATAAAAATATGGATGACCTGCAACTTCTTGATGTTAAACTCTGACAAAACCGAAGTAATTTTACTGTGAGCACCTCAGAGATTAATGATCTGGTGATGTGGTTTCTGTAGATGGCATTGCCCTGGCATCCAACACCACTGTAAAGAATCTCAGCGTTATCTTTGATCAGTTAACTCCCACGTGAAGAAAATCACAAGGACTGCATTTGTTCATCTATGTAACATTTAAAAAATCAGGCACATCGTCTCTCAAAAAGATGCAGAAAATCTGGTTCACGCGTTTGTTACTTCTACACCAGATTACTGCAATTCCGTATTCCTTTTTTTCTGTGAAAGGGTTTTTTCTATTTCTTGGGAGTTTTTCCTGATCCGATGTGAGGTCCTGGGACAGGGATGTCTATGTGTACAGATTGTAAAGCCCTCTAAAGCACATTCATAATTTGTGATATTGGGCTATATAAAATAAACTGAATTGAATTGAATTTTACATTTGCTTGTATGTAAAAAGCTGACTGGGGAATTTGTAATTGCAATGCAGATCATATGTTCCAACAGAGAGCATACAGTAGCAGCAGCCAGTTTCATTCAGCAATGGCAGAGAGGAAGGGGAGGTTAGAGATCGGTCTGTAGTTAGCCAACACCTCTGGATCCAGAGTGGGCTTCTTCAGGAGAGGTTTAATTACAGCTACTTTGAAGGAATGTGGTACATGGCCTGTTATCAAAGACACATTGATAATATCTAATAGAGAGCTGCCAATTAAAAGCAAAATGTCTTTAAACTGTCTTGTCGGGATGGAGTCCAAGAAACAGGTAGACGGTTTAGAAGCAGAAACCGTTGATGTTGAGTTATTGGAAGAAAAGCCATCCAAATATACACCAGGGCATACAGCAGTTTCCAAGGCCACTAGATCGGCACTGGTTGAGTGCAAGATATCATCAAATCTTGCCTCTAATAGTGAGAATATTTTCATTGAAGAAGTTCACACAATACACAATTATTAGTATAACATTGATTAGGCCCCCCCAATGATCTTCAGTACCTCATCGACCTTGCGCCCGTTTGTGTCAAATGTGATATTGAACAGTATTTTCAGTATTTCCATGGCCAGTTCTGTCTGCTGGCGGCTCAGAGGGGGCAGTTGTTCAGGTGGGACATCCTCTAACCCTGCCCTGGCTGTCTCCAATGTATCTGGCCAACACACACCCAGTGTGGCATCCAACTGGTTGACTAGGACACACACAGGACAGGAAGGTATCAACTCTTTATCTCAGTCAATTTGTACCTTCTTGTTAATGCTCGTCTACTTTTGTTTGATTATTTTTCACAGGTTGTTATAGCTCTATCATGAGTTATTGGACTTCAGATCTTCATAGGTGTTACAGATCATTCGTGATAAGGAAGGTGAGTTGCCTCTCATTATTGGTTACCCTGGAGACAAGAAACCTAGTGAGCAGACATTGGTTTCCCAGTTCATTAGTTACTCTGGTCACGCAGGTTTTGGGTTACCTAGCAGGCTGAGGCCGTGAAGCTCCTGAACCAGCTGCGCCCTGGCTTCCATTTTCAGAGCAGTCAACAGGAAGGTGATCCGGAGGTCAAAGAAACGCACCTGGACAGAGGGCAGAGACTTGTTTACGCTGTCTGCTGATTCCTCTTGAGAACTTTACTGGAATTGGAACCTTAAACAAAATATTTAGATAACTATAGAATACCAAAATCAGGCACTGGATGCTTGGTCAGTCTGTATTTCCAGTTATTTGAACCAAAAGTGTGAAGTGTAACCCAATCTCCAAAGAATTATGTTTGTATTTAACTAATTTGCAATAGCAAATATACAAATGCATATTTTATGGTTATGCTTCGGCAATTTAAACTCTTGGTTTAAAAAAAAAAAAAAAAAACCTGGTCAAATATTGAAAAACTGACAGGACCAGGCAGCAACATCTGGTTCTAAAAAAGTGATGGCGAAGCTGAAGGGTCTTAATCCTGCATTCTTTCCAATAGCCATCAGGGGGAAGATTGCGTAGACAAATCTATGAAAGAATGACTACTTCTCACTTGATTTATTGCATTTGTAAAGATTGTAAACAAGAATTTATGGTGTCAATCTGTAGTCTCAAGTCTTTTTCAAAATATGATGTTCATTTGGCAAATGATTGTCTGTTTAGAGTCAAAGATACCATAAAGCTGGGTATGCTTTAGGGTGGGGCTACCTTGTGGTTGACAGGTCAGCGCCGTATTTCAGCTCCATAAATGGGGATCTTGGTGGCCTCGTTAACTAAAGTACTTCACTCCTCCGCATTCCAAATAGGGTAATTAAAACATCTATCTAAATGATGCCTCATACCTCATGGATCCAGGTTGGATCATGGCACTGCTTTAGCCTCTCGGCCACACCTTTTATTAGCTGTAGATCTGCTGCTACAGCCTGCCATCCATCCAAAGAAACATTTTTGAAAATTAGCACCAACATTAAATAATCTGAGGAATTCATGTCAACGTAGGTATGAGGAGACACACAGCCTGACCTGTCCTGTCTCGTTGTGTAGCAGGATGTTAGAAATGGACTTGAGAGACTCGACAATCACTTCCTGGTCACAGTTCTCTGAAGGAGGGGAAGCTTCCTTCACCTCCTCGCTGGGTACCTCTTTGGCCTGTTCCAGCTCTCCGTCCACGCCCTCAACTAGGAAGAGAGAGAATGGCAAAGTCAAGCAGCACATTCAACCTTTATGTAGACCACTTTTCGGGTTGGGACGAAAGATAAACCCAGCTGCTTCTATCTGTATTTTATCTCATTCAGAGCTCTCTGCCCCCTGTCATGCACGTAAATGTTATCTAGAATCTTGTCTTGTGTAACGCCTTCTACTCACAAACGTTGAGAGCACAACATCGTCTGTGTACACAGGATAGGTTCAGGGACCATGATGAGTGTAGGTCACCTAAGTTCTGGCTGTACTTGGCTGTAACCCAACATGCAATCACTGCAGTTACCAGCAATGAGAACATTGACTTTAAATTTTATAACAACATTCAGAGGTTACAATTTGCAAGGCTGAACTGAAATTCAAACAATACTTTAATTTTAAAAATCCTTTAAATTCAACGTTTCAATTCTAAATTCAGAGTTTTAAGAGAATGTTAAAAGACAATGCAAACAACAGGATTGGTGCATTAATGTGATTGTTTTGCTCCTTAAGGTGATTAAGGGAAGTTTCCTGGGAGAAGCCAGAAAACAGAAGCAACGAGGCAGAAGCATTTGGATCTAAAACCCTGGTGATACCTGGGAGAGTGACCAGGACTTACCTTGGCCCTCCGGGCTGTGGGCAGGTGTGGCGGCGTTGACCACAGCGAAGCCGGCATAGCGGGCGAGAGTGGACATGGCCGAGCGGCTGATGAATGGCTCCAGGCAATGTTTGTCTCTGGACAGGATTCTAACCGTTTCTAGACAGGCCAGCTGACAGGAAGGCTGGAGCTCTTTGTTCAGGAAACCAAGGACCAATCCTCCCAGAAGCTGCATCACACAACAAAAGAATATATAGATATTTTAAAAAAAATCACAACTGAATACTCAATTCTTGAAAGTAAAGTAGAGATGTGCCGATACCGAGTACCCATATCAGTGTGACTACTATTTATTTATATATATATATATATATATATATACACTACCATTCAAAAGTTTGGGGTCATCCAGACAATTTCGTGTCCTCCATGAAAACTCACTTTTATTTATCAAATGAATTGAAAATTGAATAGAAAATATAGTCAAGACATTGACAAGGTTAGAAATAATGATTAATATTTGAAGTATTAATTTTGTTCTTCAAACTTCAAGCTCAAAGGAAGGCCAGTTGTATAGCTTATATCACCAGCATAACTGTTTTCAGCTGTGCTAACATAATTGCACAAGGGTTTTCTAATCAGATATTAGTTTTCTAAGGCGATTAGCAAATACAATGTACCTTTAGAACACTGGAGTGATAGTTGATGTAAATGGGCCTCTATAGAGCGTATTCACTCACGTGACCACAACAAACTCTGGCGGCCATCTTGGGGTCCCACCACTGCATTGTTTTGCTTGTTTGTATGCCGCTCTTCGCTGAGAGATGACTATTATATCCTGAAAGAGACACGATTTCAGTTCAAAGCGGTGTGCCTTGCGATTATGGCACTGTGCCTCATTGTTGGATGTGGGACTAATGATTCAGAATATGGGTTTATCAGCTCAACAAGAGGCTATTACTTCAACTTGTCATGCATCTACTTCGGCTTCACTCAGCGTCTGAGCGTCAGGACTGTTCTCATGTGTTTCTGTTGATGCATCGGGTTGTGGGCACGTTTCCATTGACACACTAGTCAATAATCTCTTTTTGCTTTTTCGCCGAGCGAAAATCAATGTTTCACTTGCGCAAAAGGAACTGTGGATGGAAACTTGGGAGGAAGCCATGAACATGGCAACTCCGTCGGGCGATGTCTGCCTTTACTCTGTGATTCATTTCAAGGTAAAATAAAACACTGGCTCCATGGGAACAGCATCAGCACGGCCAGCCAAACAGTCACTGCTGGTCCTGAAGGAGCTGAAAGCGGCTTCATCAGACACTCGTCCTGGAGGCGGAGCTGTGCGACGACGGATCATATATGAACCCAGACACGGGGCGATTGATGTGGTATTTCTACAACAAGTATAACGCAGAAATAGTTGTTAATGTTCCATGGTCGATAGCGGAAATGAAAACTGTTTGACAGGAATGTGACCGGGCTATGTGCTGGTAACTAGCGAATTAACCACAAAGTGTTGAGCGAGTAAAATCAGGTAAAAAAGCGTTGCAAATATTCAATTCCAACCGCTGAAATCTTTCTTTGGTAATGCAGAAGGACATGAGGTTGCTGGGCTCTCGCATAATCAAACAGCGGACACGATAGCCAGGTCTTCTTCTTCTGACATTTAATAAGTGGGACCCCAAGATGGCGCGATTGAGATTCTGACGTCACGTGAATACGCTCTATACACCTCTGGAGATATTTCATTAGAAACCAGACGTTTCCACCTAGAATAGTCATTTACCACATTAACAATGTACAGTGTGTATTTTTGATTAATGTTATCTTTATTGAAAAAACAGTGCTTTTCTTTGAAAATAAAGACATTTCTAAGTGACCCCAAACTTTTGAACGGTAGTGTATATATATATATTTCATATATTAGAGGAGAGAGCACACTCGCAGATAAGGTGTTGGGGGTCACAGGGAAGCCGAGATGGGTATCTGGACATCAGAGAGCGAATGTTGTTGACCTTGGATCTGAAAAGGTCAATAAAGCTGTGTCACTGCTCCTCTGTAGCCTCAGTTGAAGAGGTTGGTTGTGGTTTAGGAGATGGTTTATGGTTTAATCTCTTCAGGGAGGTGAACAAAGAACAATTGGGGATGCTGATTTTGTGGCTCCCCCAAGATCACCAGGGTGGTGGATATATAGCGGAGCCGGTAAGTCGGCTAGCGGCCCGGCTGAGATAGTTTACTTTTTTTCTATTTTTGAAGGCTCCTGACTTTAGTTTGCTTAATTAAAGACCCTGATAACCGCTGAGCTGACTCTGTCTTTGATTGCTGTGCTGCGAATACTTTTCTTGGCAGAAGGATTAGTGTTGGAACTTTTGGGATTTTCCCCACTGGTGACTAAATTTGCCACTTACCGTACTTCCCTGCTTTTATCAAGACCAACAAAATCCAGCTGTTGAGCATTTAGCCTTAGACACCCTTCTTATAGTGGCCATTTATGCCAAATTCAAACTGTTTCTACAGAAGGCCAGAATAGTTGCACCATGAATGATCTTCTTAATGCCATTATCTGGAGAAAATAAGTTGTGTTATCTCGCTATAATAACAATATCAGCTTGATATCTTGAGAAAGCAAAAAGGTTGTTTCACTTTAAATGTTTACGAGAGTACAGTGCCAGCATGCATGGATAACTGCAGTCGAGTGGTCACTCGCGTCTCTGTGGTCCAATCAGGTGACACTAAAGTTGTCGTGCATCCATACTGACTTTCATAATAAATGCATTCAATGGGCCCAGATCGAACTGACCACACTGTATAGGACTCTGTTTATAACTGAAATAATATAAAAGGTAGGTGGAACCCGTGGCTTAAATATCCATCAGGCTACACCAGAACCCAAGTAATATAGCTCCTTGGCCTAGAGGCCAAAAGTTGGTGGGATCCGAGATTGTATTTCCGCTAAGTTGGATCTCTGAAAAATGTTTAAAGTAATAAGAGGAAACAACCTTTTTCTTTTCTTAAGATCTCAAGATAACAAAAGTTAAACAATGTCGATCCAAGATCTACATCTTTGCTGTAGTTTGAATAACAGAAGGTTCTGAACGTTGCAGTTCAACAACAGTTGCGTCCTCACTGACGTCTTAACGTCTCTTATGGGGTGAAATATCAATATTATTATGGGGAACTATGTTCCCTTCTTAAAGTACCGGGCTTGCACACATGTTTGCCTTTTCATGTGTTCTTTTACTTAAGACTTAAGAAATAAATACAGTACAAGCTTGACATGTGTCCTCAAAAACAATTTTTTTTTAAAGAGGATTTCAAATTTCAGAGGTAGTCTGTCTTGACTATTGTTAGGTTGTAATAATTTATTTTGATAACATCTGCAGAGGTCTTATGTTTTAAATTAATACATATAGAAAGATATTATAATAGAAAATATTAGGGAGAATATTGATATTGTTATTAATGTATTATGAAGCATAGGGGTAATGTTTACTCTATGCAAATGGTAAGAATGAATGTATATTGCATGAGAGTGACTATGTTCGTATTATAGATTGACGAGGCTGGTTGAATTCCGTCAAGTGACTTACAATAACAAGGGACTTTTATTGTGAAAGTGACTTTAATGCGGACAATAACAAGACGGGACTCTTATTGTGAAAATACTTGTTTAGCGACTTGACCGGAAGTGACGTTTTGACCGGGCCGGGGACATTGAGTATAAAACTCCTTTGATTAGAGAAATCGGGTCTCTTCTACAGGTATCCCCGAGGCCGCAAGGCTGAGGGGCGGAGGAGCCGGGAGCCGAGGAAAAGCGCCTTGAATGTTTGTTCTACACTTCCTGCCATTAAATGTTGATAACTTAATTCACGCGCGTCCGGAAGCCTGTTTTCCATCATCTGCGAAGTGCTCAGTTTCAGAATACTTTACACTGTGAATCAGAAGTCCTGACCAACCAAAATCAGGAAATGATTTTAGTCTGCTTGTGAGTCTGCATGTTAGCATCCAGGTTAGCCTACATGTTAGCATGCATGTGAGTGTGCATGTAAGCCTGCATGCTAGTCTGCATGTTAGCATCCAAGTTAGCCTGCATGTGAGCCTGCATGTTAGCCTTCAACTTAGCCTGCATGTTAGCGTGCATGTGCATGTTAGCCTGCATTTTAGCGTGCATGTTAGCCTGCATGTTAGCGCGCATGTTAGTGTGCATGTAAGCCTGCATGCTAGTCTGCATGTTAGCCTTCAACTTAGCCTGCATGTTAGCGTGCATGTGCATGTTAGCCTGCATTTTAGCGTGCATGTTAGCCTGCATGTTAGCGCGCATGTTAGTGTGCATGTAAGCCTGCATGCTAGTCTGCATGTTAGCCTTCAACTTAGCCTGCATGTTAGCGTGCATGTGCATGTTAGCCTGCATGTTAGCGCGCATGTTAGTGTGCATGTAAGCCTGCATGCTAGTCTGCATGTTAGCCTGCATGTTAGCGCGCATTTTGGCATGCATGTTAGCGTGCATGTTAGCGTGCATGTTAGCGCGTCCCACTAGCTAGCTGCGCTCATACAGCGGTTACTGCTGTTAAGGAATCTTCAAGAGAAACGTATCTCAAGTGTCCAGATCATTTCCATTGCCTATCAGCCAATGAGCAGCACTCAGCGTCCGGATGGAATACCTCTCTGTCCCGCTCGTCTTCCTTGCTGAATGTGAAGCAGTGGTTCATCTGGAGGAAGAAGAACCAAAGGGGGCAAATAAAGGTGCAAATCCGCCATGTTTCCTACACAGCGTAACACAACTCTGACATGGACAGTAAAGGCAGCTAAAGACTTCCTCAATAGATTTCCACTGGAATATAATACACTGAAAAAACAACATTTTGAAATATATTTGGGTCGACTGTAGCTCATGGGAGAGAGTGGTTTGATCCCCGCTCTCCCCGTAGTTGCATGTTGAAGTGTCCTTGAGCAATTGGAAACAATGCTGTTGACAGCAGAGAACATTGAGGTAAATGAGGGTAAAACGCTCGGTAGAGTCAGAGATAATTCTCCTTATGCGGCCATTTGATCCGTTGATGAAGTGGGTATGAAGTACTGTCCCGGTTGTGGGGCGAGAGCCTCCATGGAATCCATTACAACCATGAAATGTACAAACGTGTCTGGCATACCCTGCTTACTGAATTTAAATCTTTATTACATTCCTCCCCGGAGTCTTTGTGACTTCACGTCTCATAGGGTCCATTGGACCTGGCTGTGATATTGGGCGATATAAAATAAACTGAATTGAATTGAATAGTGCTCATCTCATCTCAATCAACAGCAGACCGTTGGTTTGAGAAGTTCAGGCGTTTATGATCAGAGGAAACTTCTTTTGGTCTGGGAGGTGCACAGATGTGCTGCCAAGAGCCTGAAGATGGCTTGTTTATGTTAAATTCCCCTCGTGTGTAAAAGAGCATGCAATAACCATCCGCAGAAAGAGAATAACATTGTTGATAATCTGGGAAATAATTTGGGTCGCTCTTTAATCTTCATAATGCGTCATAAATTTGATCTGTGGTAATAATCCAATTAATTTCAGGATGAAATTATTAATTTTTTTAAACACTCAACCAATTTGGCCAAACAATCTGTGTCACAGCATGTTGCTCATCCCGGCCACATGTTTACCTGTGATGTTATTATGCTGGAAACACCAGGGGAGGACCGGCAGGAGCCGACGGTCCCGATGGAGTTATTAGAGAGATTGAATTGCTGACAAATGTTCGCTGTATGAACTGTTTCCAAAACACCCATTGCATCTAGTTATCTTGCAAATGCTAATGCCACTGTGATGTCCATATCCAATAGAGTCAAGTCAATCTATCAAAAGGTTTGATAGGTAATCCAGATAACAGGGCTGGCTATCAATCTTGATACTGTACAGCTGGCATGGAACGAGTATAAGCAATGTGGTCCTGGGGACGGACTAGAGGACTGTCTTTGTTTCCCTCCCCCTCTTTAAGACTCTGGTATGCACTGCAGGATTAATTGGATTTTATACGAATGAATACCAAAGTCCACACAGTTTCTACAGAACAGGACTTTAACGCATTACAACCTCCGGTTCTGCCGAGTGAAGCTAGTGCAGAAGTGTCTTAAAACCTGCATTGTTTACCAGTTAGACCATGTGGATGTGTCCTTGGGCAAGACCCTTAACCCAGATTGGCCCCTGTGGTTTATAACTGTTGAATGATAGATAGTCCTGATGGGCCACCTTGCATGGTAGCTCCTCCCATCAATATATGAATGGGTGTGAATGGGTGAATGATGACAAGTATAGTTGAAGAGCTTTGAGTGGTCGGAGGAGTAGAAAAGCGAAATGAAAGTACGGTCTATTTAACATTTAAATGACTACGGACAACCACACCTGTCTTGTCCTAGTAGAAATTGGAATATCGATTATGAAAACAGAACATGAAACATTTTGATGCTGGTGACAGTTTTAAATCGGGGTTCAAAGCTAACTCGTCTGGTTGGATGGGACAAATCGGCACTCGGCAGAACCGGAGGTTGCCGCCTGGGTTGTACCAGTTATGATGTCATGGAAACATTAATGGGCTAGGTTGGCTTTATGGGCCAAGTGTAAAACACTCACAGCAAAACACTCAAGAAGTCGGTTGTGTTAGTGTGTAGTTTTGCCATGTTCAACATTCACAATCCCAAATAGGCAGCATTTGTATTGAAATACTCAAACAAAACCAACACACACTGAGATATTAGTATCTTCAAGCAAGAAAAGAGGAGTGTGCACATCTCAAACATATGTCCAAATAATGCACGTCAACATTTTCTTTAAAATCTCCTCATCACGTGGACTCAAACAGAGCACCAATGCTAATGCTGCTCTGCTGCTGCAGCTTTTGTGATGCGTTTAGAGCTAGATCTGCTGCCCCCCAGTGGCCAAATAAGTAACACAAGTGGTTTGATGTCTCTACTAGGGGAATTAAAACAAATTATTTCAACCAGTTAAAAATCTTCAAGTATTTGTATTAATTTGATGCATTGAAGACCTTATGATTTCTTATGATAATAATCTTTACAGAGGGGCCAACCAGGCAGCAGCATAACGGTGCAGGTGCGTGTAGCGGAGCTCCAGATGACGTCATGTTTACCTCCGTGTTGTAGCTCTGGAGAGCCGTTAAAGCAGCGTCCTGCTCCCCAGGCGCGTCTCTAGGATTTGGATATATCCGGGGCTTAGCCAGTGCGAGCGTTGTCGACGGGGGGGGGGGTGCTAGTGAGTTTTTCGAGTGAGAGTGTGCTCACCTGTGTGCGCGGATGTGTGGCGCGTGTCACGGCAGAGCGATGCGCGTTATGGGAGCGGCGGCGCTGGGCTTAGCCCAGAAGAGTGAAGCAGCGAAATTTGTAGACATAGAAACACTCTCAGACAGCAGCTGCTGTTACGTGCGCCTGCTGCCAGTCTGACTCCGCTGTTTTGGGTGAATGACGTCACGTGCGACCTGGAGGTGTTAACCACTTGTGTACCAAATCTTTTTTTTTTTTGGTTGAAAACATTCGGGGCTAATGAAAAAACATTCGGGGCTTTAGCCCCGGGTTTTTTAGCCTAGGGACGCCACTGCTGCTCCCCCGTCTCCATTTGCTCGATGAATGCTTTTAAATCCATTTTTTATTTCGCCACTAAGTGAGCAGCAGCTTCCTCCCGAGTCCACCGTCACAGCAGGACCGCGCGCGCGTGTGTGTGTGTTCGTGTGCGTGTGCGTCAGTCAGGTTGCACACTACAGTTAGTCTCCGCCCACAGATGGCCGCGTCATGCATGATGTATAGATCCATCATCCCCGCGAGCCGGCGAGAAGCGATTAACAGACAGTATTAGCTCGAGCCAGGTGCTGCGTTCACGGGTCCCAGGGAAAGACGGAAGAAATTGAGAAATGTTGGAAATGTAGTTCATTCAATTTATTTTGTATAGCCCAAAATCGCAAATTACTAATTATCCTTATAATCTGTATACATATGACATCCTCTGTTCAGTGCAATAGATGTCATGTATACAGAATGAAAAACATAATAGAGCTATATCACATTCAATGCATATAACAGAAATGATTCCTATAGTAAGAGAAGGATATAAAAAAACAGCAGCAGTGGATGTAGAATAATAATGCTAATAAAAGCAGTAATGGCAGTGGTGGCTGACCCCATTTTGAGCCCCAAAATAAAAATTGTCAATCTTTATGTTTTGGAAATATGTAAAAGTAATATTTGTACAAAATCATATTCTGCGCAAAATATATGCTTTTCCTGCACTTCCTGCAAGTCCTCTCCGCCACATGTCTGCATGCTCAGCTGGGGCCGAATCGATTTGGCCCAGAAGAGGCGGGTCTAAGAAGCAGTTTAGCCTGTTACTGATTAAAGCTATAAATGAGTGACATTCATACAATCAGCCAAAGTCGTCTTTAACTGCCACGTGAAGCAAATCTCAACTGCTCTACTCAGGAACGTGCACAGACATTTTGGGGGGCAGGTGCTCAAACCAAAAAAAAGGGCACCCAATGCCACAAAAAGAATTCTGACAGAGTTGAAGCATAAGCAGCAATACACTGATGATGCAATACATCCTCGACCTGCATTTCTTCTGGGCAGCATCAGACCGCTTACATTTTCTTTATGAATAAAGATGAATTATTATATAGCAACAACAGTAGGCCTACAAGCGTTCTGATTGGCTAATGGGTCGTCATGCCAGCCACGTATTGCCCTCCTCGCTGGTCTGATACGGATCAGTATTGCGCTCTTACGTCATTTTCAAAATGAGCGATATTGATAGACATCAACAGACATCCCTCTGAACAATACCAGTGAGCGCCGCGGAGCATGTCGGGGCGAAGTTCTCAGATAAATGCCCCGTCGGATATTAAAACACATTTTGGGGGACTTGATGACAGAAAGAGTAACTTTTATTCTTAAATACTGATGAATAAAAAAAGTGTCTCCAGCAAAAAGGGCACTTTTCTCATCCAGGGCAAAAGGGCTGGTGCTTGAGCACCACTAGGGCTTTATCTGTGCACGTGCCTAGCTCTACTGCAATTCCTTATTATAAGACTGCTCTAATAAGTCTCTTAAGTCCCTCCAGTTGATCCAGAATGCTGCAGCTCATGTTCTCACTAAAACTAAGAATAGAGATCACATTACTCGTGCACTAGCTGCTCTGCGCTGGCTCACCATAAAATCCAGAATCACATTTAAAATGATTCTCCTCACCTACAAAGCCTTGATTGGTGATGCACCATCATATCTTAAAGAGCTTGTAGTACCATATTGCCCCACTAGAGAGCTGTGCTCACTAAATGCGGGGCTACTTGTGGTTGCTAAAGTCTTAAAAAGTTGGATGGGAGCCAGAGCCTTCAGTTATCAAGCTCCTCTTTTACATCTAGTGAGTTAAAACGAAGTACAACTCAAGTGTGCATTTTGTTTGTGCGTTGAATTATATCTGACTGACTGACCAATATTTGTGTGTTCAGAACATTACTATACAAAAATCAAACATCTTAACTGTACCAATTCAGATGTTTTTCAAAATAAAAGTCCTACATTTATTGAATCAATAAGCTTATTTCTGAATATTTGAGGTGCTGTTAACATACTTTTCTCAATTATTATTAATAATGACTGGAGCATATGTTCAGGACATCTCTGACTCCACCCATATTGAAAATCAAATAATTATACTGTACCAATTAAGAGATTTTCTCAATAAAGAATAATTCAAAAAGCTAATTTCTGAATATGTAAATGTTTTAATATATATTTTTCAATAATAATTACAATATTTCTGCTGTCCTGATGTCAGTGGGGAGCTCGTTCCACAAGGAGCCAGGACACCAAACAGTCTTGATTTTGTTGAGTAATGGTCCATTCTTTCTACTGAGAAATATACAGTGTACTGAATATGTGATACGCTATCAAATGTATTTTCTCAATAATTCCAAACAATGGCTGATGCATATGGGTTCTGGATGTCTCTGACTAGATCAAATTTGACATATTTACAGTACCAATTAAAAATGTACAAGTCCGATTTTTCTACTGAGAATTATTTGATAACATAATATTGGATGTGCTATGAAATGGTTTTTTCAATAAATCCAAACAATGACTCAAACATTTGTTTTCAGAACATCTCAGACTTTTTTACTTTACCAAATAAGGGATTTTTTAAAAGTCTTAAAAAAAGCAAATGTCTCAATACTATAAAACATGCATTTCTTCATAACTCCAGACAATGGATGATGCATTTGTTTTCAGGACATCTTTGACTCCTCCCCTAGTGAAAATTAAACAATTTTAGTGTACCAATTAGGAGATGTTTCTAATTAAATGTCCTACGTTTGTATATTCATAAGCTTATTTCTGAATATTTTAGGTGCTGTAAACATAATTCCAAACAATCACTGATATATGCATATGTGTTCAGGGCATCTCTGAATCCAGAGAAGATATTTTTACTCTACCAATTCAAATATAGTACAATTTGTAAGAAGAAATAGTTAATTACTAAATATGACTCCTAAAAGAATTTTACGACACATATTTGACTCGTCCCATATCTCGCGCGAGAACACTTACATTAAAAGGCTTTCAAGTAGGACAATAGAAATGTTAAATTTTAGTATGGTTGGAGTCAGAGATGTCTTGAACACATATGCATTAGCGATTGTCAGGAATTATTCAGAAATATATTTTCATAGAAACTCAAATATTTAGATATTAGCTTTTTGAATGTACAAATGTAGGAAATACACTTTGGAAAATCTCAGAATGTGTACATACATTTTACGTATTGATTATTATACATATGCATCAGTCATCTTTTTAAATTATTGAGAAAAGCATGCTTATAGCACAACAAATATTCAGAAATTACCATTTTAAATGTATAAAGATAGGACTTTCACTTTGAAAATTATAAATTTCTAGTATGGGTGAAGTCAGAGATGACCTGAACACATATGCAGTCATTGATTGGAATTATTTATACATTTCATTTGATAGCACATCCAATATTCAGTTATTTGATATTTCTCAGTACAAATATAGGACCTTTAATTTGGAAAATCCCTTAATTGGTTCTGTAAAAAGTTTGTTCAGTGTGGATGGACTAAGAGATGTTCTGAACACATGTGCTTGGAATTATTAAGAACAATATATCTTTATAGCGCCATAATAATGTCAGACATTCTCTAATTAAAGATAAAATCAGTTCAGAGTTTTTACTTTGTAAAATATTTGAATTGTACCATTAAGATGTTTGATTTGTGTATCCATAGTCAGATATTGTGTATCCATAGTCAGATATAATTTACCGCTTAACTGTGTCTTATTTTTACACTATACACACTACATACTAGCCTATTGTTTACACTGTGCATAGTTACATAACATTGTACTGGGTATTCTAAAAAATGGTCTACAGTTGAGCATGGAAGTACATTTTTATAAAATCCATTTATTTATATATTATTAATTATTTTATCAGGAAAATGATTGGCAGATGAATCGATAAAGAAAAACATACAACATATTATATAAATAAGGTATGTAGTTCAAAGGAATCTAAACATGGAGTCAGCTATTGTCTGGATTTTGTTTACTGTTCAGTCACTACACCTGGTTTGCAGGCCTCTAGTTTGCTGTGTAAGCTGTCATGATTAAATAAATGTAATACAAATTATAATTTTAATAAATAACTAAGTTACATTTAAATGTGACAGACCATTTTTGCATTTGTTTATACCATACTCTGCTGTCAATACATTATAATTATATTCAAATTACAGTGATCGTAAATTGATCGTATTTTTTGTTTTAATTAACAGTAATTATAATAAGTATTGGCCTAAGATGACGCAGTCCCAAGATATGAAGTATCGCCGTGTTTACTTGGTTACAAGTAACACAGTCCATGGTTACACTCCGCCCTTATGTATGTGCTGTCGAGGCGAGGCTAAAGGTGAAAAACATCGCGAGATATATGGGACTCTTAGTTAATTGGGCGTTTCTCGGCGAGCCAATGGCGTGCTCGTAATCTGAGAGTATGTTCGATTTGTAATGCCAAGCAAACGTGAGAGCGGAGTTAATTATGACGTTCTACATAAACCGAGTTTCACCAAAATGTTATTATATAATTCAAGGGAAAAAACTGATTGTTTTTTTTTGCTTCCCACTATGACCACGCGCGTTTGACTAAACATATACAGTTGATAAAAACAGTGTAAACGCCGCTTTTCCGGGCCGCAAAATATGTATAATTCGATGAAATGACGCGATGGAGTAACACGCTCTGTAGCCAATAAAAACCCGAGGCCTGATTTGAGCGATGGGATTTTAACCAATAGTTGTGCAGTGACGATTTGAGTGACACACGCTGTAGCTGCGGTGGGGGAAGGGGCCGCTAAAGTTGACGGAACCGCCATCTTGAAAAGTGCCCTCCGATGATCTACCTTTTCGCGCCTGTCAGAATCAGTTTAAAACGCGTTATTTTTCCTCCGGAATTTCTTGTTTTCTCCGTGTTCGTCTTGTTAAGGCCCGGGGCTAATGGCAAGATAAGCTACATGTTGGAGACTCGCCGTTTACCCGTGTCTATCGGTAGGTACACTTGCCAGCCTTTACACTTGGTTGGTGCTGAAGAGACGGTTAGCCGGCGGTCTGCAGATAGCCGGCTAACGTTAGCTTCTTAGCAAGACGCATACATGGCCATCTTAACGCTGTCAGTCGCTCTTGGTGTAGCTCTAGCTAGGACAGGGGTAACGTTACACGTTTTAGGTGCCTATCAGTGTCAGCAGCTACCGTGAAGCTGTTGCGTTATTTAGTTGGGCAACTTGTCACCCAATAAGCGGTAGCTCAGTGATGCCGCTCAGGGCGACGGAACGTTGGTCCCTAACGGGAGTTTTGGTGGCCAGCGGAGCTAACAATAGCTAACGATGGCTAGTGACGTTAGCCCGTTTGCTTGAGCCGGTGCGCTAGCCTAGTACTCTGTTTGGGCCCTGTATGTAAATGTACTGACGTTACATGCCAGCGGAGTATTTCGACAGCACACAGTAAATAGCGTAAGTCAATAGACCCGTTTATATAAGATACGAGATTTTCCTTCGCGTTTAAAACCAGGAACCAGGAATTAAAACTCAATGATTTTCTGACGGTGCTCGGTTAACGAGCGTTATGTTAACAGTTTGTTTTTCGGAAACGCACGACTTTGCGTGTGTTTGGTTAAACAGCAGGAAACTAGTTTAGCTGACTTTAGTCGTCATTTGTGTTCACCGCTGTCTCCAACTGGTTCGACATACCATGCTGGGAATACTAAACCCGACAAGTATGTGTATTGCTAGTGCAGCTCTGTTGACGTTAGTAAGGGAAACGCTGTTGTCTAATTACGTCGATTGGAAACGTGACAGTCAACTGTCTCCACTGTCAGTAGCGAGTTAATGCATTGATCCACATGGTTTGGGTCTCGTGACTGTGGCATCCCATAAGACACTGTGCTATAGCTGTCTCCTTCACGTTCCTCGGGGTTGCTAAGATGCTTTTATTGCTTTTGGCCTTTGGTTTGTGTCTCACTGTCATTTGATTGTGTTCGGGGGCGAATGGTAGATTGATACATTACAGATTTTCCACAGTTACAAATGTATTACTTTAGCCAGTGGTAGACAGCTGTTGCAAAGGTATTTCTCATCGAAAGAATGACTAACGACACCGACATGATTAATATGATCATGACTAACTAGCATTGTAGTCTTATGATTTAGTTTTTAGTTCAGTGGCTAGCATCATTTGTGTTTATTCTGAGTAAAGGATTGTATGCATGGTATAATAAAAGGATTATAAGCATGGTATTATAAGATGGTTATAAAACATGTTTACCTGCAGCTAGCCATTATTCTCATGTTCCTCTTTTCCTCACCCCATTTATTTGATTCAAGATTCAAGATGTTTTATTTGTCACATACACACACAGGGTGTGCAGTGAAATGAAAGTGGCAATGCTCAGCAGGAATGTGCAAGGGCAACAAGTACACACTATTTACAATAAAAAACACAATATTTACTGTGTGTGTGTGTGTGTGTGTGTGTGTGTGTGTGTGTGTGTGTGTGTGTGTGTGTGTGTGTGTGTGTGTGTGTGTGTGTGTGTGTGTGTGTGTGTGTGTGTGTGTGTGTGTGTGTGTGTGTGTGTGTGTGCCTAAGAGGGGCAGTTGTGTGGGTCTATGTGGGGGTCCTGGTGAGGTCGGAGTTCACAGTCCTGATGGCCTGAGGAAAGAATCTCAGTCTCTCTGTTCTTGCAACGTGACTACAAGCTAAAACTGTGGTATTTGATATAGGTCGTTTTTTAAATTTCTTCGTGCATTTTGCTGATGTGAAGTTTGTAGTTGTAGCAGATTGAATGTGTCTGAATCTTACAACTGCATTTAAGCTGTAAACAACAGTAGACCTTTCTGTTTCAGGTGTAGAATTGCAATCATTTTGGGAAAAGCTATGTATAATGTCCTCTCTTTTTACCCTATCCTGTCTCATGAACATGTACTCCTTTAAAACATCCCCAAAGAAAGCTGTTGAAGCATACATGGGCAAGGAATCTGATGCTTTCTCGTTTATAAATCTAGCAGTGGTAACTGGAATTAATTTAATCCCTCACACTCGTTAAGGAATCTTGTTTGAACTGTGACTTGACTTGTGTTGCTCCGTGAGGCCAGAAAACATTGCATTATTATTATTATTAGTTTCTTGTAATATGTATTGGTTTGCATAATTTATTGTATGAATAATAACATTTCATACCAAAACCCATGAGTCTATTTGAATCTGTTGTGAAATGATGCAGACAACTTCATTCTTTTATAATATCAGAGAAGAAGCATTAGCATCCAAAGCTAACTGGTATTTTTTGTTTCGTATATATATATATTTATTTAAAGGTTTACATGTTCAGAATTGGTTTAAACCGTGCCTTTTTAGAGAGGATGTTCATGCTTCTAATTAGCCATAAATAGTTTGTTTTTAATGGGACTCGCCATTGTTGAACAGTAGAACCAGAAAACTGTTTAACTGCTAGTGTATGTGAATGATTTGTGCCTTTTTTGTGATAAGAATTGCCACGATATCCAAAAGCAGTGAAATATTCCTTTAACAACGTCTCCCCGTGTTTTTGTTTCCTCACAGGTGTGTGCTGTTAATCTGCTGTATGTGTGGTTTGTCTGTCTGTCCATCACCGCTGTCGGCCGGTCTGTCCATCTGGCTCGCCTGGAATGGGCCACAACTCCAAAGACTAGAACACACCTCTTTTTAACCTGAGCTCTGCTGTTAGGACACTAACACACTCGCAGGTAAGCTGAGGAAAGAGCTGTCCGACAACTGTCATCAACTATTATGTTCTGATATCCTCAGATTTTTATGAAACGTTTTGACGTTTTTTTTTAGAGCCAACATGTTTTGGAAATTTGACCTCCACACCACGTCCCACATCGACACCCTGTTGGAGAAGGAGGATGTGACTCTGACGGAGGTAATGGATGAGGACGACGTCCTGCAGGAGTGCAAGGCCCAGAACCACAAGCTGGTGGACTTCCTGCTGAGGCCGCAGTGCATGGAGGACCTTGTCACCTACATCACACAGGAACCCAGTGCCGATGTCGAGGAGAAGGTTAAATACAAGTAAGAGACACTGGAGCAGCGGATAAATCACATTTTAAGGACTGGTCTTGTTTCCTTTTTCAAGAGCGGTTTACAACTCCACAAAGACAACTGTTTTATTATTATTATCTTTATTTAAAAGAGACTATGTCAGGGTTTTTCCTGGGTCAAAATGGGTCTTCGCTGCTCCCAATTTTTTTTCCGTCTATTCATGCAGGTCGGGCTGTTGAGTGAGTGATCAGCAGCTGGCCACTCGGTCCATTCACGCAGCTCACAGTTGCGTATTGATCAGACAAGAAGACACGCTTATCAACTCCAGTGTTTCCCCTACCATTAGAACAGGGTGCGATCTCCACCCGCCACTCTGTAATTCACTCTCACCCCCCCCCCCCCCCCGTCAACAACTCATCTCGGCTCGTGCGCGCCAGAGCTCCGATGCCGGCACGCGCCTCGCTCAGCGGTGATGCGCGCACACAGGTGAGCTCACCTCAGTGTTAAATAAGCTTTGGGCACCAACATGGCTAGCGGCACTAGTCCCGCCCCCCTGAAGCTGTAAACCTAGGGGAAACACTGAACTTGATTACTGTTGATCAAAACAGAACGAGGGTTCGGCTGTAGCCGACTTGAAACATACTATTGGGAACATATTCGCTGACATGCACGTGACAAACACATTTTTTATTTTTTTCATCGCAGACTTTTTTTTGCCTTAGGTGCTCGGGATTTGTCATAGACGCTCGGGAAAACGGCGTAGGCGCGCGCCCAAATTTTCTCTATGCAGGAAAAACCCTGCATGTACAGTTGAAACAAATGTCACCATTTGATGCTCTACAACTAATTAGAATCTGTAGTCCCTTGACAGACTATAACAAACATAAAACAATAACAAACATGAAACAATAACAAACAGTCCAGGATTAGACGCACTACCACGGTATATATGGTAAGAACACAAAATACACACAAGCTACATTACAGCACATTAAAAGCAGTCTTTCTACTGTATTTCAGCCATTTATTTTACCATTGAAACAGGAGGAAAGCATAGCTTCCAATTGTGCAAATTTGAACACATCAGGAAACAATGATACGAGTCACTGTGTTCTTGTTTGCGTTGACCTTAATGCGACTGTCTGTATGGATCCACAAGAGACGGGCGGAGGTGGGAAAGGAGTTTTAAAAACTCCTGAACAACCGTCTCCAAAATAGACCATGTGCTCCTGAGAGTTTTCAAATCTTCAACAACACAGCAAGTTGAATCTTGTTGACTTCAGGCCCCGCCTCCTTATCATCCTGGCTTATGCCGAACTTTGTTTAACTTTTTGTTTTTAGCGCTGCTTAATATGAGAAGTCCTATGCTATGCCTTTTCTAATATTGATGCTACTAGCACCCGGTGCTTGAGAGTAATGCTCAGAACTGTGAATGTCACAAGAACCGATACGTTGGTACACATTTTGAAAACATGACTGTACTCGTTTTTCTACAGTATTACAGGAACAGGAGATCAGTGCTTGAGGCTTTTACTCCGTCCTCGGTGACAATAGAAAATTCCCGGATAAGGCTTGATTGTGAACAACCAATGTGTTGCTTGGCTAAATAGCAGAGCTAACGGCTAAAGTACAGACGCTGCATTGAGTTGCATTATGATGCGTTCAATATCTAATCAGTAAATGTGAGTTTTTGGGAATGTTAATCACTATCATGTGCCCACATTTAATCTTTTAAAATTGAGTTTTGGCAAGAAACTTGAAGCAAGCCATCAGGAATTAATAATAAATTCCCCCAAATTGGTGTAATAAAAGATTGTATGTTGAACTACGGGATCTATTGTTTTCCTGTAGTTGAAGTGCAGAGGGAATAGAACCGGTGCACCACTTAAACTGTGAATATAACTTTTTGTCTTCAGTTTGTTTACCCAAACTGAAACTTTTGGTAGTCTTCATTTGTATACAGTTTGAAGAACTAGGTCGTTTACAACCGGGCATCCACAGTTCATCAAGTATCTCAACATATAAGTTATTCTTTCTTGTCCTGCTTACGCTTCTTGCTTCGTACACTACCGTTTAAAAGTTTGGGGTCATCCAGACTATTTCGTGTTTTCCAAGAAAACTCACACTTTTATTTATCAAATGAATTGCAAAATGAATAGAAAATATAGTCAAGACATTGACAAGGAAATATTAATTTTGTTCTTCAAACTTGCATATCAAAGGAAGGCCAGTTTTATAGCTTCTCTCACCAGCATAACTGTTTTTAGCTGTGCTAACATAAAAAGGGTTTTAGGCAATAACACAATGTACCATTGGAACACTGGAGATGGGCCTCTATACACCTCTGTAGAGATTTCATTAAAAACCAGAGAATAGTCATTTACCACATTAACAATGTCTATAGTGTATTCATAAATAATTTAATGTTGTCTTCATTGAAAAAATACAGTGCTTAGAAAAGAAAAATGTCCTTATTTCTTAAAGTGTCTCCAAACTTTTGAACGGTAGTGTATATGGTGGTGTGAACACTGCAACACAGTATTGGAACCGTTTAATTGGAAAACAACTGTCACGGACCATTTTTGTTCTCTCCCAGATATCCCAACATATCGTGTGAGCTGCTGACGTCCGACGTGGGCCAGATCAACGACCGTCTGGGAGAAGATGAGAACCTGCTCATAAAACTGTACGGCTTCCTGCAGAACGAGCCGCCGCTCAACCCGCTCCTGGCCAGCTTCTTCTCCAAGGTCCTATCCATTCTCATCGGACGCAAGCCCGAACAGGTAACTTGTGTCTATCTGACAACGGGATCCAATTTGTCAGTCGATAGGTTTTTTCCAGAAACGATAATCGGGTCAAATGCTCTGAACAGGGTTCGTATGGTCATGGAATTTTAAAAAAATGGTTTCCAGGCCTGGAAAAGTCCTGCGAGAGAAAAAAATCCCCAAAGTTTTAGAAAAGTCCTGTAAATTTGTGACATTCATATGTTCATTTACGCTGAGTTTTAAATAATGAATATGCTTTTAAAAGAAAGACCATCAATATAAAGCCGGCATACACTCTTTCATACTTGCACATTTTCCGCGCTGCAAGTGAACACACCTTAACTGAAAAGACAAATGTTTTATTCTTTTAATCAAACTATTGTGTCATTTGTTTGTCATTTAAGGTTATACAGGACTGTCTCAGAAAATTAGAATATTGTGATGAAGTTCTTTATTTTCTGTAATGCAATTTAAAAAACAAATGTCATGCATTCTGGATTCATTACAAATCAACTGAAATATTGCAAGCCTTTTATTCTTTTAATATTGCTGATTATGGCTTACTGCTTAAGAAAACTCAAATATCCTATCTCTAAATATTAGAATATCATGAAAAAGTATACTAGTAGGGTATTAAACAAATCACTTGAATTGTCTAATTAACTCGAAACACCTGCAAGGGTTTCCTGAGCCTTGACAAACACTCAGCTGTTATAAATCTTTTTTTTTTACTTGGTCTGAGGAAATATTAAAATTTTATGAGATAGGATTTTAGAGTTTTCTTAAACTGTAAGCCATAATCAGCAATATTAAAAGAATAAAAGGCTTGCAATATTTCAGTTGATTTGTAATGAATCCAGAATGCATGACATTTTTGTTTTTTTAATTGCATTACAGAAAATAAAGAACTTTATCACAATATTCTAATTTTCTGAGACAGTCCTGTATACTGTATGTTTTGGAATTCTTATTGTTAGTTTAAATACGACATTTACTCACTTTTTCATGTATGCACTGAGATTTCACAAAATGTTTGGTCATGGAAATTTGGTTTAAAGTCCATGGAAATCCATCGGTCAACATGTGTATGAACCCTGTGTGAAGCCGTATCAGCTGTAGCAGAATTTGTCCACCTGTAGGGAACAATGCCGTTCATCCTCTGCACTGCCGGTGTGTTTCTAGATCGTGGAGTTTCTGCGGAAGCGGGAGGACTTCGTGGACTTGATGATCAAACACATCGGGACATCCGCCATCATGGACCTGCTGCTCCGAATGCTCACCTGCATCGAGCCGCAGCAGCTGCGACAGGACGTCCTCAACGTGGGTAGCAACACGACACATTCTCAGCGTATCACACATCTGTTCACTTCTCTCACAAACATGCCAACAGATTACATTTTTGCTCATTGTGATCTGACACGGTTCAGTAAATATGTATTGAGGACAAGTGTCATTTGCATTATGCTGTGCATGCTGCAGGTGTTCACTGATGCAGCAACATGAAGCGTTTCTACCTGCAGGTCCAACAGGTGTTGAGATGTGGAGAAAATGTTAACATTGTTTTGACAAAGTATTGACCTATTAAGTATTTGTAGATGCATTTGAAAGTGCACACCTGCAAACTTCTACAATAGTTCCTACTCCGTTAAGTGTTCAAAAAGCTGGACAGGAACAAGCTGGTAAAAAAGGGAACCATAAAGAAGTTTTATTTATTACTATTATAGATAAATATACCAGTATTGTACTTGTGATATTGTTCCATATTTGTGGTATTGGATCGAATTCTGGTATCGGCAATCATGATATTTATATTCAGAAAGTTGGTTCATGAACATCTTTAACCTTATTATATATAATTAACATTTATATTTATTGTTATTATTATTAGGGCCCAAGCACTGACTTAGTCTGAGTGGAGGACCGATTTATTCTTTAATTTTTCTCTACCAACCATCTAGTTCCAGCAGGTGTCAGTGGATGTCTCGAATGAAATCTCATTGCAAAAGCTGAGGTTGCATTATTTCGGCTGGTTTTGCAAGGCTGAAAGGTCAAATAAATGGCCGAGTTTCCAATATGAATTTGTTGGTTAATTCATAATTGTGTTTTCGTTGGGTGCTTAAAGCTACTAGAGACTTAAAATGTGGATTTCTATCTGTGAATTACTACTTTAGTGCACATAAACCAGGATGACATTTTGTTTTATAAAAGTTATTCTATACACAAAGCTACTTGAAGGGGACAATGCATTGGTAAACATATCACTTGTACTTGCTTTTGTCGTCCAGTGGCTGAATGAGGAGAAGGTGATTCAGAGGCTGGTGGACATGGTTCAACCGTCTCAAGACGAGGATGTGAGTTTCACACACACTTCACTGTTTCTTCGTTGGTCACCAGGATATTTAAGTTGAGCCAGGTACAGTTTGGTTTGGCATTCAGGACATTTTACTGTTCCCAAGTGAAATATTGGCTTTATAAATATTGTTTTCAGAGAATTTTTATGTCCACTTTTACTTTTTAAGGATTAGTTCACCCACATTACGAAGAATCGTAACGCTATCAGCCCAGCAGATGGAGTCCATTTGACTGTATTAGACATTTTAAATCTGCATTAAGATTAGTGCTAATGTGTATTCGGGATGTCAATCCTGTTTGATGCCAGTCAAAAACAAAACTAATCTCATTGGTCAAGTACTTTTTGATACCGTTTTATTCATTTATATGTTTATAATCCCTGATGATCTGCCTTCTTAGCAAACACAACATTTTACAAAATTGTATTTGAACACATCATAATAATGTCAGAATTTCCCCAACACAAATTTTACTGAATGGAGCTGATGAATTGGTTCAGGAATATGAGGATTTTGATTGGATCAAATAACAGATGTAGGTTTTATTTTCGTTGTATTTTCTCCACCTGTATTGCCTCAGAGACACTCCAACGCCTCCCAGTCTCTGTGTGAGATCATCAGACTGAGTAGAGACCAGATGTTCCAGGTCCAGGGCTCCTCGGATCCAGACCCACTTCTGTCCACACTTGAAAAGTATGCATACAAGAACTCTCATTCAGAACTGTAATAGTTGTCTTCATTGACTTTTTGAAATATAAGCTTCTAAGTTCTTTAGTGATTTTCTTGTTCATTAGTTATTTAGCCCTCATATGCTCTCCAGTTTTGTTTTTTAGTTGAGTTTATTTTGGACTCGGATCGTTCAGATATTTCAACGTTGGCTATTCGGCTATATAAACCGACTGCACTACACACCTGACTCCTTCATGTCTGTCCTCCTCCGCAGGCAGGAGACGGTGGAGCAGCTGCTTTTTAATATCTTTGAAAAAGAGAAGAATGAATCTGCAATCGTCAGCGTCATCCAGATCCTCCTCACATTGTTTGAGACGAGGAGACCAGCGTACGTCCTGTGGCCTCGACCACTCTTGATGTCGTGTGTGTGTATAAATTGTATATATTATATAAATACATTGTGTGTATATATAAATTATATATAATTTATGTATGTATTTGTATATAAATTATGTGTATGTGTGTATATATATAATTATTGGCTGAGAATGTGAAATAAGGAAAAGCATAAAGTAAGTGACCAATTTAGTTGACGTTATGTTTTTGTGTACTTTGTCACAGATTTGAAAGTAACTTGTCAAAGAATCTTTTTGGTTTAATACGGTATTACACTATACAATATCGTATTTGCATAGTTTAATGTTCACAGATTTAAAAAAAACAAAGAGCTGAGAACACGACAGGAACATGAGCGGTCACATGATCAAATGGCTTGTGAACCAGTTTATCCAGATTATCTGGTAAAAACAGACTGCAGGTAACACAGACAAGGCGGTAACACTCGGGGAATATATTCATATATTAACAAAAAATAGTTGTTGATAATGAGTACAAAAGAAAAACAGTAAAGTTTACACAATCAACTTTATAATCTCTATTACCATAACCACTGAGTATAGCTATGTGCTTCTATATCAGTTTTCCCTGTCTAACTTTGGGCACATTCCCAAAGACTTGGCACTGGCTCATTGTGCCGAGTCACCTCGTTCACCAGGTTCTTCTACTTTCGCTCCTTCGTAGGTTTGAGGGTCATATGGAGTGCCCCCCTGGGATGTCCCACCCTTCATTTTCAGTCAACCACAGCATCCTGGAGGCTGTGAGACCCCGACTCAAGGACTTTCACCATCTGCTACTGGAACCCCCAAAGGTAAAACCCACACTACTGAAGTGGCTTGTAGCCTGAAGTTGGGACTATTTAATCAGCTGTTTTCAGTCTAGCTGGAATTGGTATGTTCTTCGATGAGTATGTGACAGAGTCTTCTACCACAAAGTCTTAGTTCTCAGTTAGTTGTGGAATGATTGATCCGTTTATTCCCCACCAACAGGTCAATGTGATGAAGACAACGTGGGGGGTGCTGGACCCCCCTGTGGGCAACACGAGGCTCAATGTGGTCCGACTGGTGGCCAGTCTGTTGCAGAGCAACACTCACAGCATCAACACAGAACTCATCGACCTCAACACACTGGGAATAATACTCGTGAGTAATGTCTACAAAGTAACTAAAGTCAGATCTTTATTCTAAAGAAGTAACCAAAGTTGATGGGTCCCAACTGTGACAACCGGAAAATTAGTGTTTGATCAGAGATTGTGTTGTTTTTCTCTTTTTTTATTTGAGCTTTTATCCATTTTTACAAAACATTTGAGGGCAGCTACAACATTTTAAAATTATATGAGAAAACAAGTATGTTTCCTCTAATTGAACACAGCTATAGGTCATAGAATGAGCTCTTCCATCAGTTAGGTACACATAAAGTCATTAAGACGCATGTCGATACATTAATCTGTATGAAAGTGTCTTGCTCAGAAAAGTATTAGACGGGCTGAAACAAATAAAATTTTTCACCATATTCAACATTTAAGGTGAACCATGTAGTTCAATAAATGGAAACGCAAGTAAATGTAGCATAAAAGGTTTTCTGTCAGTCTTTGTTGTTCGCATTGAACAACATGTTTTTTTTTCCCACCTAATGAGATTCAATATCTGCAGTTAAAAAAATGACTGGTAATCTTGGCCATTATTTCTACTATCATCTATTATATTGTTCAAAGAGCTGCCTTCATTACTGGGACGTGCAGCTGTGAGAAACGGCTTTACCACAACGTGAAGTAACGATGTAGATGTGAGCTGTACAAGCAAACGGGAGCGTTACGCCACAGACTTTTACCTGCTGCACTTATTGTAGTTTAGTGTACGTGAGTTTCACTTGACATTCTCAGGTCTCATTGCTTTTGGTTTACATCGGGAAGTGGTTCAGGTAACGACGTTAAACTGACATTAGTTTGGCTCTGAACTGCATATCGGGAACAAATGTGCATTGTTAAGTGTTACTTTTACCTGAAGCACAAAGACCATCTCATAACATCACGATGTTTGTTCCGTGCCACAGGATATGTATTTCAAATACATCTGGAACAACTTCCTCCACATTCAAGTGGAGATCTGCACAGCCATGATTCTGGCCATGCCCCCCGCCCCCACTGAAGTCCAGCCCGACGCGGAGCAGGACACCGCGAGGGAGAGCATCCTCATCAAACATGTAAGAATAGAATAATTAGAGGAAGAGATCTTGGAATCGCTTCTTAAAGCTCTCCTTATGTGATGTAATTGAGGTTCCTCCAAGGACTATTGCAAACTAAAGCTAAAGGTACAACAAATTATACATTGAATGTAAATGCGCTCATGTATTTATTGTGCATTTAATGTCATCATATTTTCTTCTGCCAGCTGTTTCAAAAGTGCCAGTTTATACAGAGAATCGTGGAGGCCTGGAGCTCCAACGAGAAGGAACAGTGAGTGTTTTGCTCTTTTCCAAATGTCTTCGTCAATAACTCTTAACGACAAAACCATAATAAGTCCTTTGCTCCTTTGTCTCGCTGCTGGTCACGCTTCAGAATAGTTAGGAGAGCGATGGTCAGTAATAATGTATTGATGTGTTTTAGGGCGGAAGGTGGTTGCCGACGAGGCTATATGGGCCACCTCACCAGAATAGCCAACTCTATCGTTCATAACTGTGACAAAGGCCCAAATGGACCACAGATACAACAGCTCATCTCTGGTAAGGACTCGCCTCCGTCTGCGCCGTCATCTCTGACTCATTTGAGACGATTGACTGAAGTAATGTTGGTAGTAGCCTCACATGGCTCTGTCCTACGCCTATTTCTGTTAGTCAACACAGACGACCGGTCAGAAGTTTTAGAACACCTCCAGCGACACCTTTTAAGGGTTATTATGGCCTGTCTGTCTTCCTTTGTTAATTGTCTTTTTCTTGCCATTATAAGAGCAGTGCATATGACTTTCTGCAGTACAATCCTGTCCACATAAAGCTTCAGAGGGTGTAGTGACATCATCTGTCTGTATCAAAGCAGTGTGAACAATCAACACAAGAAAAAGAAAAGGGCATTTTTTCTACAACTCTGAAATGTACATTATTTTTCATTATTATTATTTGGTTACCTAAAAATTGTGTTTAACCTCTGGCAGTTTGCTGCTGACGTTTTGTACCATTTCAGGTAATTAACTGGACTTGAATGGCTTAGATTGAAATGAAAACTGGGGGAAGTATTCTGAAACTTTTGACCGGTAGTGTAAATAGTCGCATCTGAAAATGAACAAGAGATCATCATTGTTTAAAGGTATTGTGCAGTATGTAAAGATGGATTTCATGTGTGTATGTGTGTGTGTGTGTGTGTCACAGAGCTCCCAGCAGAGGACAGAGAGAAGTGGGAGTCCTTTATTTCTGGGCAGCTGTCTGACACAAACAAGAGAAACACTGTTGACCTGGTGAGCAAACACATGGACATCAACACTCGCGTCTTAGCTTTAACATTTATTTCACGATGCATGTTTGGTGTGCTGTTATTATGACTGTGTGCCATGTTAGTGTTAAGTGTCTCTGTAGTCCAGCACTTTGGATTTGAAATGAAACAGTGACTCTTTCATCCCCTATTCAGTGTCCAGAGTACAGTTTCCTCTCTTGTAGAAAGGTTTAGATTAGAATGCACAAACAAATAGCCAACGTGGATTATATTTTCATGTTGTGCCTGTGCCGTTGTCAAGAGCAGTTTCTTGCCTCTGCAGGTGAACACGCACCACATCCATTCGTCCAGTGACGACGAGGTGGACTTCAAAGACAGCGGCTTCCACCAGGACTCCTCTCTACAACAAGTAAGACCTACACACACACACAAAGTGGGCCAGCTAATCCACAATGACTTGTTAGTGTGTCACAATCTACAGGAATTCATTAATTTAACTACTAATGTTGTTAAGGGAATTTTACAGTTACGTTAAAATAAATATAATTGTCTAAACTAATGTAAAAAGCATTTTGGCATTTGACTGTAAATGCATGTTTGTGCTTTTCTTAGCGATTAACCTGTCTAGCCTACATGTTTACACACTCTTTGTTATGTATTTGTTGTTCTTCTGTACTGCAAGTAATGACCAGCTTTGTGTAGAGCCCAGACTATATCATTATCGTTGGTCCTGGGTTTTGCCAGGCCTTTTCTGATTATCAGATGCAACAAATGACGTCCAATTTTATTGAGCAGTTCGGCTTCAATGACGAAGAGTTTGCGGATCAGGACGATGTTGTGGAGTGAGTACTCATCCTGCACGACTGTCTAAATATTGCTATGTAACACTGAAGGGACAGGGCACTTCCCACATGACACAGCTGGTGGTGGTGGTGGAGTCATGTATTTAATATAATCTCACATTCATTTGTATAAGTAGAGCCTTTTTCTTTTTTACACAGATGCTAGATTTAACAATATCTGACTAAATTAGACTATTCAGTTTATTTGATACAGCCCAAGCAGGACCATGGCAGGAGGCATCAGACCCAGCCAGGTCCAATGGACCCTATGAGACGTGAAGTCTCAAAGACTCCAGGGGGGGGAGGAAGCAGAATTAGTCAAGTGTGATGGAGAGATGAAAATGCATCCACAAGTAGAGAGAGAGAAGAGGAGAGAGGTGCTCAGTGTATCCTAAACGTCCCCCAGCAGCCTATAAGCCTATAGCAGCATCTCTAGGGGCGGGACCAGGTGAACCTGATACAGCCCTAGACTAGAACAGTTGTAACAAGCCGGTCACCAAGAGCAGCATCAACTCCTGACATTTATTCTTGGAGGTTTTTCTTTTAACACATGACTCATACGTTAACTCCAATAGACTAAAGATGCTTGTGCACATCTCTAAAGATGGGTAGTCTGGACGTTCTATCCCACTAAAAGACTGTCTCAATAATAATGATAACTACTAATAAATAATAAAAGGTTTAAATTGGGTGTTTGAACACACAGCAACTGTTCTTGGTGTCTTGTAATATCTACTACTATTTCATGTAATGGTGAAATGAATGGTTACTATTGAGAGGTGTGACATCTACAGAACACTCATTCTAGTGGAGGGCTGTCTGCTGGTCTTATCAAACAGAGGACTTGATGTATATCCAAGGCCTGATCTAATGTTTACAGCACATCATAAGCACATGGGTGCAGAGTAAAGGGGAATACAATTACTATTTATTTTGTTTTCTCTTGAGTTAAAGCGTTTGGTAATGGGGTTTCAGTGTTTGTAGACTGCTACGAACTGATTGGCTCCATGTGTGGATATGAACTTCACGTTGACCCCTAATCTAACTTGGTCTTTATTACTTTATCATAGTCTCATTCAACCGTTTCCCACTGGAAGGTTGGAGCTACTCCAGCTGTTCAGAGTCTCTGAACTTCAGAAACAATTATTTTGTTCAATCCAAACGTTTAATTTTTAATAAGCACAGTCAGGAGTCCGATGAGAAGTTATTGGCCGAGCTCGGCACAAAAACTAAAAGCATGGGCCATAAACCATGTTCATAAAGAAACGTTTCCAACAAGTAACTGCTCTTTGACCCATCATGTCACGGCTCAGGTTCTGCATTTTCACACAGTGAAGCTGTATAATTGTGCATCCTGGTCCTAGTTCAGTTCTAAACACCCAGAGCCCTGTGGAGCCCATCATGACAGGGAGGTGTTGAGCGTTTCTTTTTGTTGTGTCTGTGCTTATCACAATAACACACTTATGTATTCTAAACATATATTTACGTATCAAACACTCCCATGAAAACAAATATCCTCCTTGCGGACCATAAAGTTCTATTTCTATCTAGATGAGGGGCGTGAAACTCATAGTTCATGGACAGGTTCTGGCCCTTGGGCTGTATGTTTAATACCGGCAGATGAACTGATGATGAAAACAATGTAGATCTATATCCATCTTTAGTGCGTCTGCCTGTTTGACAGTTATTGTTGGGAGCTGTTCTTCACTCTGCTTGCATTCTCTGCTAAACTATTCTAATCCTCAAGCTCATATTATTAGTGTCTGTCTTTAGGTGCTTTGGCATAATTCCTCAAAATGTTTGCTAAACTATTTAAAATGTCATGGTGCATAATAAACAGGGTCCGTACGGTCATGTAAAACATGGAAAAGTCCTGGAATTTGTAAATTGTTATTTTCCAGGCCTTAAAGTCATGCGGGGAAAAATCCCCCAAGTTTTGGAAAAGTCCTGAAAATGTATTATATTCATATATGTTAATTTACAATTAGTTTTAAATAACGAATATGCTTTTAAAAGAAAGACGCTCTAAATATACAGCCGGCATAAGCTCTTTCATACTCTGCAATTTTTCCGTGCTGAAAGTGAACACACTTTAACTGAAAAGACAAATGTTTTTGTTTTTTTGATCGAATTATTTTCTCATTTATTTGTGTCATTTAAGGTTATATACTGTATGCTTTGGAATTCAGATTGTTTGTTTAAATACAACATTTACTCAAATTTTTTCATGTATACACACTAAGATTACAAAAAAATAATTGGGTTTGAAAAGTCATAAAAATCCAATTGGTCAAAATGTGTATGGACCCTGAATAATGTCTTGGGGAACATTTGCCACCCTTTTTAAGCAATATTGAAATGGGATCTTTTGGCTTTGGTCTTCTTCCAGGGCTCATATTATGATTCTCAGATTTTCTGTGACTAGTTTAGAACACAACTCCCCCGCATTCATTATTGTCTTATGTAATCATGAATCTGGCGTGTGGAGAGCTATAGTTCTAGTCATTGAACATAACGTGTTCCCGCTGCCTGTGTGTCGCCATATCTGTGGATGCCTAACGACTCTAACTGAACTAATCTCTGTTCTCTTTAACATTGCAGTATTCCCTTTGATAGAATATCAGACATCAATTTTTCACTGAATACAAATGAAAGTGTAAGTACTTTGATTATTAATCTTGAATTGTTGCAATAATCAGTCAAATAGGGAGAGTAAAAATTATCGTAGAACACATGAAACTGTTTTTATTTTGTCGTTATGACATATATTGCATTTGCTAAAATCACTGTTAATGTTAATATAGAAGCTGATGAGGACTCATCTGGATGATGTTGCAATGCAATCAAAAGCGTGGAGCAATTTGATCAGATAATTATGTAACAGCAGACCTGGATATGCTTTAAGTTATTGATACTGCAGGTGGCCATGTTAATTCCTGCTTCTCGTAGCATCCATAGTGTGTACGTCTACACCACGTACAAAGAGTTTGTCTAAGTGTGTGTGGCCCGTGTGTGTGTGTTTCCACAGGCGAATATAGCTTTGTTTGAGGCGCGCTGTAAGGAGAAGATCCAGCAGTTCGAAGATGCCGGCTCAGACGAGGAGGACATCTGGGACGAAAAGGACGTCACCTTCGCACCAGAGGCCCAGAGACGTCCCAGGTCGGTTCAACACACAGGCCATAGTCATTCCCTAGCCAGAGTTATTATTATTATCTTTATTTAAAAGGGACCATGTACAGGTAAAACATAAATGTCATCATTTGATGCTCTGTACCAGATTGTAGCTATACAGCTAATTATCATCAGTAGTCCACTGACGGACCATAATAAACATAAAACAATAACAACTAGAACGGGCACTCGGTAGAGCGCATACCTTCGCATATCACAAGATTGGGCATTGAATTATGAACATTTTGGCATTAGTTGCATGCCAATTGGATATAAATTGACCGCGCTATGGTAAAAAGAAGATTTTGACCTTTTCATGACTTTGACCCGATCGATCCCAAAATCTAATTCAATTCAATTCAGTTATTTGTAGAGCCCAATATTACAAATTTGTCTCGGAGTGCTTTACAATCTGTACACATAGACATCCCTGCCCCAAAACCTCGCATCGGACCAGGAAAAACACCCAAATAACCCTTCAGGGGGAAAAAAAAAGGGAAGAAACCTTCAGGAGAGCAACAGAGGAGGATCCCTCTCCAGGATGGACAGATTTAGAGTTAAAATACATTCAATGAATATGATAGTGTATGAATAGTTCATAGTAGGCATATTCCACGATGGAGACCTCCACGATCCATCAGGCAGATGGCGGTGGGGAGGAGGAGTGGGCGGAGTCTCAACAGGGCAGTGGCGTAGTCAGTAGCAGGAATTCCACGACCCAGACCTCGATGATCCATCAGGCAGATAGGATCTATGTCGTCTCATAGGGTCCGATGACCCCATGAGACGTGAAGTCACAATGGTCCCCGGATAATCAATAATCCCACCAAATTTCATGCGATTCGGTTTAAAACTTTTTTTGTTACGCGAATAACACGCATACAAATAAATAAATAAATACACGGCGATCAAAACATAACCTTCCGCAATTTTTATGCGAAGGTAAACATACAACGATAACAAACAGTACAGGATAAGACACGCTACAACAGTATACATGGTACTAAGAACACAAAATACATGTACAGCACATTAATAGCATGTATTACTTACTGTTAAAGTAAGTAATACAAGTTATTAAAAGCAAGTAATACGAGTCATAATAATTGTGCTCAATGAGTTCAGTGCTGACCAGCTTTCAACTGATTTTCTTCGATTATTTTAATTAGAGCTTTCACGGAAAAGGATGATGACTTACCAAAAGAGTCTTAATGTTCCTTTGTAGTGTGCACCTGCCAAAATGTTCTCACAATTCAGAAATGGGCTTACTTTTTGATTTTGTAAAGCCCAAGGTCACAACTTTACCTCAGTGGGCTTTACAGTCTGTACAGCTAACGACACACAGAAACCCCAGGGAGATGGTTTTACAACTCAAAATGACCCTCTTCTTGATGTCATACCCAATAACCTTCAATGGGGAGTTTATGACCTTGAAGGACACGTCCTCCTACAGTTTTGCATCGGCAGGGCAACGAAACACACAGGGTTGTTCACCACCTATGAGTCTCCAAGGCCAAGTTGGTTGAGCACACTGTATTTTTATGGTTCAGAAATGTGGATGTAGAATATAGTTTTAATATTCTAGTGGAAGAAATAGAGATTATTAATTAAATGATTGGTTTATCTTTCATTACCAAAAAGGGTGTAGTTATTATGTCAATGAAATTGTACTCAAATAGTGACATAAACATTGTCTCTTCACTAAATCCTCTGAGTTATTACGAGTAACTTTTAAATAGTGATGAATGAGTCGTGATTATGACTTTCATAAGTAAACAAGACCATCGGCAAGAAGATGGGCTATTGTATTGTAGTTTATTAAAATGTGGGGTGCTCCGAAAATATTACAAATGAAAGTTCCATGTAGACTTTAGAAATAACACCTAATAATGGTCATTTTCTGTTAACAATAAGAGATTAACATTTTCTTAACTGCCCGTCCTCTGCATCTTTACACCTCTTTGCGCTTCCCAGTGTCCCAAGTAGTAATAACAGGAATTTGTGTGTGTGTGTGTGTCTCTCTCTCTGTGTGTCTTTGTATGTGTGTCTCAGGAGTTCAGGCAGCACGGACAGTGAGGAGAGCACAGACTCGGAGGAGGAGGACGGGAAGCGGGATCCCTTTGAAGCGTCCAACCCGAGCACCGACGACCGGATGGAAGTCGACACAGGTTGGTGTAGCCAAGACTCCTACATATCAACCCGAAGGACATGCCTATATCACGTGAACCCAAGTAAGAAACACGTCTGACTGGATGGAGTTCAAATGAGGGTTAGCCCAGTTCATTAATTCTATCGAGGGCGTGTGTAAGATCATTGTCTGCGGCGGAAGCTGTGGTTTATGACATGACTGTTTTCTGAGTGGCGCTGCGTTCAACACCATACTTTTTTTCTTTCTATTAATTATCTTTTAGGACCCGTGTGGACGGCCAATTTTGACGACATCCCCATGGACACGGGTACGTCCACGGCTCCAGCGTCCAGCCCCGCTGCCCCCGCCGCTGTATCCTCCCCCCCCCCCTCTTCTACAGAAGACTCCGATGACGCGTCATGGAGCGCCGCCACCGCCACTCCCCCCGCCCCCTCCAAAGCTGCAACTGGCTGGGCTGATTTCTCCAACTTCACCCCCGTCAGGTGTGTTTGTGTCTGTGTGTAAAGAATACTTTATTTGGCTTTCATCGTCTTTTGAATCTTGAGTTTTTTTGTAAATATAAACCGTTCTCCTTCAGTCCCAAAGACCCTCTGAGGTGCAATTCTCCCGTTGCTATGGAAACCAGCATGGAGACGATGGACCCTCTGGGGGTCAATGCACCCATGCAGCCTGAAGGTGAGCTGTGTGTGAATACTGACTGTCACTATTGACGGTGAGACTTCTGTACATCCATATGATAACACAATCTGACACACACACACACACACACCGATATCTAAACTCTGTTCTGTTGTTCCACTGTGATCAAGATAATCCGGGACACAATTTTAAAGTTTATGTGTCGCTTTGCTGCTCTTTCAGTAACTCTGAATAACCCCAAATCACATGAGTAGATGATCACTACTGTCCGGGTAGCTGATGAGTATTTTAAGTATTAGGATCAGAACCTATTGTCGGGGTTCGTACGGTCGTGGAAAACCTGGAAAAGTCCTGGAATTTTAAAAATGGTTACTTTCCAAGTCTGAAAAAGTATTGGGGGGGGGGGGGGAAACCCCCAAAGTGTTGTAAAAGTCCTGGAAATGTGTTACATTCATATGTGCATTTACACTGAATTTTAAATAATTAATATGCTTTTAAAAGAATGACGCTCTGAATATAAGCCGGTATACGCTTGTTCATACTCGCACATTTTCCGCGATCAAACTATTGTCTCATTCATTCGTGGCATTTAAGGTTATACTGTGTGCTTTGGAATTCTCAGTTAGTTTAAATACGACATTTACTCTTTCATGTATGCACTGAGATTTCCAAAAAAAATTGCTAATGGAAATTTGATTTATAGTCATGGAAAAGTCATGGAAAGGGATGCTCCGATCTGATCGGCGCCGATCCATATCGGCCGATATTCCCATTATCGGTTTTGTTCAGCGTTCTCAAAACGGCCGATCAAACTTGGCCGATCAGATGACATCAAATCTGCGAGAACTATCGGAGACGTTTCAATCGTCGCGCACCGCAACGGAGAAAATGCGCCCAGCGAAGGCCAGCCGGCTGAGGTCAGAGGTCCACGAGGGGATCCTCACGCACCGAGCGGCGTCCCCGTCCCCGAGTTGAATCACTGGGTCAACTCGGCCGACACTCACATGTCTGAGCCCCTAGAGACTGATGTTGATGGTAAACGCATTCCATCGGGAGCGCGCGAGGGTTTTGATAAAGTTAGCGGAAGGATTTACGTGAAACATCTGTTTTTCAAAATAAGATGTCGACAAATCATACATTAACATATTAAAGTAAACAATGAACTGATTTTGTATCTTTATAGATCGTTTCTGAGATTTAGCTTAAATTATGCTAACATTAAAACATTTTTACTGTACCAAGGAAGAGTTTATAAAAAGAAGTCAGACTTTTGTATGTTAAAAAAAGTCCTGTATATAGATTTCCCCAAGAGTTCCAGGAAATGAATAATGCAGATGTGTTCCATACATATCTGAAATCCCCTACACTGGCAATCAATCAATCTTAATGTATCAATTAGGACATTTTTCAAAGTAAAAGTCCTAAATGTTTAAATAAATCGGTCATTTTTTACATGTTTGAGGCGCTCTAGATATGTTTTCCCTCAGAGTCCCAGGCAACGACTGATGCAGATGTGTTCAGGACGTCCCTGACTTCCCCTTGCCTGGCAATCAAACATATTTACTGTTGCAATTAAGAGATTTTTCAAATTAAAAGTCCTAAATGTTTAAAGAAATCTGTAATTTCTTTAATGTTTGAGGTGCTTTATATATGTATTTCCTCATAGTCCTAGGCATTAATGCTACACAATAAATAGAATGCTTCAATCGACACCGTGATCGGTATCGGATCGGCAGATACTGATTTCAGTGATCGGTGATCGGCACCAAAAAACCTGATCGGAGCATCTCTAATGGAAACCCATTGGTTAACATGTGTACAGGGTTTTTCCTGGGTCAAAATGGGTCTTCGGTGCTCCCAAAAAATGTTTTTAGCGCGCTGCGCCGATCCGATAATACCGATCACCGATCACGGTGTCGATTGAAGCATTCTATTTATTGTGTAGCATTATTACCTAGGACTATGAGGAAATACATATATAAAGCACCTCAAACATTAAAGAAATTACAGATTTCTTTAAACTTTTAGGACTTTTACTTTGAAAAATTTCCAAATTGATACATTAAAATTGTTTGATTGCTATTGTAGGGGATTTCAGATATGTATGGAACACATCTGCATTATTCATTTCCTGGAACTCTTGGGGAAATCTATATACAGGACTTTTTTTAACATACAAAAGTCTGACTTATTTTTATAAACTCTTCCTTGGTACAGTAAAAATGTTTTAATGTTAGCATAATTTAAGCTAAATCTCGGAAACGATCTCTAAAGATACAAAATCAGTTCATTGTTTACTTTTATATGTTCGTGTATGATTTGTCGACATCTTATTTTGATAAACGGATGTTGTTTCACGTGGTTCTTTCCGCTAACTTTGCAAAACCGGAAGTTGTCACATAAATCCTTCCGCTAACGTTATCAAAACCCTCGCGCGCTCCTGATCGAATGTGTTTACCGTGAGCATCAGTCTATAGGGGCAGACATGTGAGAGTCGGCTGAGTCGACCCAGAGATTCAACTCGGGTGACGGGGACGCCGCTCGGTGGTGAGGATCCCCTCTGACCTCTCACTCTGCGGCCCTCGCGGGGTGCATCGTCTCCGTTGCGGTGCGCGGCGATTGAAACGTCTGATAGTTCTCGCAGATGTTACGTCATCTGATCGGCCAAGTTTGATACGCCGTTTTGAGAGCGCCGATCAAAACCGATAATGGGAATATTGGACGATATGGATCGGCGCCGATCAGATCGGTGCATCCCTATTGACAATAGTCCAGGTGTATTCGTGCACGTCGGGCTGTTGAGTGATCAGCAGCTGGCCGCTCTGTCCATTCGCGCACCTCACAGTTGCGTATTGACCAGACAAGAAGACACGCTTATTAACTCGATTACTATTGATCAAAACAGAACGAGGGTTCGGCTGTAGCCTCCTTGAAACATACTATTGAGAACATATTCGCTGACATGCACGTGATGAACACAGTTTTTTGTTGTTTTTCATCGCGGACTTTTTTTGCCTTAGGCGCTCGGGATTTGTCATAGGCGCTCGGGAAAACGGCGTAGGCGCGCGCCCAAATGTTCTCTATGCAGGAAAAACCCTGGTGTATGAACCCAGTGTTGTCGTCTTCCCCCCCCCCCCCCCTCAGATTCTGAAGGCTGGTTGGGTACCAGCGTGGTGTCTCCCACCTCAGCTAAGGATTGTTGGAGACCTAAAGCGGAGGAGGAGACGGCTTCCTGTGAGCAGCGCAGCATTACGGAGACGGTCATCAACGGCTCCATGAAGGAGACCGTGAGCCTCACCGTGGACGCCAAGACTGAGACCGCCATCTTCAAGAGGTTCGACTCACTCACTCACTCTCTCACACACGCACACACACTCGCGTGGCGCTCTGTGCTACATGACTGGATGTCATTGGTAGCGGTTTTAATGCAAATGTTATCGTCCTCGGTAGGGATGGGTATCGTTTTTTTTTCTTTCCGATAACTGTGCTAAACCGGTACTTTTAAAATGGTACCGGTGCCTGAACCGGTACTTAAAATTAAAAAAAATCACAAAACGAGGATTGACAATGATGACATTAAAAACCTCTTCGGCCATATTCCCTGTAAAAGCCGTTCTCATGGAGCACTGACAAAAAACGGATATCAGACTGTCGCGCTCGCGCTAGCTACGAGCTAATTTATTATTTATTGGCCTACTTTTATGAATGCAGACTTTCAATCAACGTTACGGTACTAATCTGAGTTCAGGCTGCTCTTGTCATCGGTCTCCACGTTTTCAGGGGGACCGTCTCCCCATCGCGTCCAGCCTGACGCTGGTGTGCACGGCACAGGCGCAGGCAGTCAAACACGGCGCATGCCTCCGCTTTCAAAGTTAAATGACAGGGCGGAGTCACTAGAGAAGTTCAAAATAAGTTTTTTTCAATTTCAATCGGCTCAGGCACCGAAAGGAAGCACCGAAATGTGCATTGCGTTTAGGTCCGGGTAGCACCGGTTGTATAGGAACTGTATTGGCACCGGATTTCGGTACCCAACCCTCGGTGTTAAAAAAACATTGGAATTCTCTTCGTTATGGCGTCTTTTCCCAGAATGGCTACGATGTGTCTCATAGGTCTCCATCTGTGTTCATGGGTGCCCTCGCACTCGTCACAGTAGCTGGAGAGACGCCGTTGTATTTAACAACCAGATCCATGTCACACAGACGGGCAAGGACAGTTTCTATGTTTCAAATGCATGAGACGTTTCTATTAATACATTTTAAACGGACGGTGTGTCGTAATCAAAGATTTCCTGGTAAAGTCATCCCCAACTTTTTGAAAGTCATGGAAATGTGTTTATATTGATATGTTCATTCATTTTGAGTTTAAAATAATGGATATGCTTTTAAAAGAAAGACGCTAAAAATATAAGCTGGCATGCGCTCTTCATACTTGCAGCGCAAATCTTTCTCCACTGAAAAGTTCGATGACCATAGCAACAGTAGCTCAGGGCATCGATCGGGATAATCCACTATGCCAGGAAGTGTAGATTTATAGATATACAGATGTCATTCTATTTGACCAAAGCCTGAACTATTTACAGTCCAAACAGATGGATTTGTAAGGGACAATAGTTTAAGAATAAACATTTATATAAATATTTATTCTTTTAATCAAACTATTGTCTCATTAATTTGTCATTTAAGGTACTGTATGTTTTGGAATTCTCATTGTTAGTTTAAATACGACATTTTCGCACTTTTCATGTGTGCACCAAGATTTCACGAAATGTTTGGTCATGGAAATTTGGTTTAAAGTCCTAGAGATCCATGAATCACCATGTGGATGAACCATGTGCAAAGTGGAACACAAAATAGAACTGGGGTGTGCGTTTCAATTAGTTTGTCCTTAGCTATCTTTGTCACTAAAATGAGCTGATCCACCTTAAACGTCAGTCCACCTTAAGTGGGCCTTGGTAACCAGCAGGGTAATATCACAAATTTGCCTCAGGGCTTTACGATCTGTACACAAGGAAAAAGAGGACATCAGCAGGTAGCCGTCAACACGCAGGACCGTTGCTTCGGATTTATTCACCGGCCAATAAACCGCTCTGTCGCCGTAACACTGCTGCTAACCTCGTCCTTACTGTTGCCCACGCTCGACTAATTCCTCGTCTCCTAACGATGTACAGTCCTGTTTCAGCCGTGAAACTAAACCTCAGGTTCCAGGGTTTTTCCTGGGTCAAAATGGGTCTTCGGTGCTCCCAAAAAAAAATGTTGCGTACTTTTAAAACGATACCGGTGCCTGAACCGCTACTTCTTCTTTTTTAAACGCACATTGAGGACATTAAAAACCTCTTCGGCCATATTCCCTGTAGAAGCCGTTATCATGGAGCACCGACACACAACGGATATCAGACTGTTAACATACACAATATATGTTCTCCATTATATGATGTGATATGTATTGTCATGTGCAGCCCTTATAGGGTTAATCCTGTCACTGTTTTGATGGGCAAAGAGAACAACCAATCAGAGGTACTGAAGATGACACGTGACAAATAAAGTTTTGCTTCTGACAGCCAGTTACACTGAAACAAAGTGACGCCCCACGGTCTTCATTCCTCCGTCATTATATTCCCGGTAACACCGGGTATACAGCCGGGACCGCTGTACATCAACACATCTGCGAGCAGACTGTCACGCTCGTAGTTCGTAGCTAGCGCTAGCTACGAGCTAGTTTAAACATGGTTATAATGGCTAATTTATTATTTATTGGGCTACTTTTCTGAATGCAAGACTTGCAATCAACGATACGGTACTAATCTGAGTTCCGGCTGCTCGTCATCATCGGTCTCCCTGTGTTCAGTGACGGTCTCCCCGTCGGCCCAGCCTGACGCTGGTGTGCTCCACACCGGCTCACTAGTCACACACGGCGCAGCCTCCGCTGTCAGAGTTAAATATGAGAGGCTCGTAACCTGCTGACAGGGCGGAGTCACCTGAGAAGTTCACAACAATAGGTTTTTTTCAATTTCAATCGGCTCAGGCACCGGAAAGCACCGAAATGTGCGTTGCGTTTCGGTCCGGGTAATACCGGTTGTATCTTTTATATATTTTTTCCATCGCGGACTTTTTTTTGCCTTAGGCGCTCGGGATTTGTCATAGGCGCTCGGGAAAACGGCGTAGGCGCGCGCCCAAATGTTCTCTATGCAGGAAAAACCCTGGGTTCACAGCTGATCGTCTTCTGTCCTTCTGTCCCCGTGTTGATGCTGCATTCTACTGTCTGTCTGAGTAACAACAGCCTGAGCTTCCCCTCCTCTCTCTCTCTTGCTGTGCGTTGTGGGTGTGGTCTCCAGAGTTTTGAAATCTTATCGGTATGTACAGCCAATCAGATCAGCCTGCGGCCGTGATGTCGTCTCGTTGTTACGTCAACCACCAACTTTTCTTTCCCAATTTTGATCTTTTGGTTTCAGCTCCTTGTTTTTTTCATTATCTCCATTCTGCATGTGTTTCTACCAAAGGTGTTGTGAGTGTTTTAGTTTATGGCTTTAAACTCGCCTTCAAATTTGATTATTTGTTACAAACGACTTTATACGTTTTATTGCCTTTGGTTCTCAGTTATTGGCTGTGTCTACTACCGCGCACTTCGAGCACTGACTTTCAGTGTTCGAAGTGCGCCACTGAAAAAACCAGCAGAATTCAGTGCACTGAAAGTACCCGGATGGTGCACTGCAAACGGGCAAAAAATGTAGTGTAAAACGATGGACACTACTCGCCCTAAACGGCCGCCATCTTGGTGACGTAGCGGAAGAGGAGGAGCCCTTTCGCCAGCTTTTCATTTTATTTCTAAAACAATGGCGGACGAGATGGCTATGGTAGCACAAGCGGTCGACCACGGAGGCTCCTGCCGCGATTGTGGAGGTATCGCAATTTCCACATGGGGTGGAGAAAGGGGTAAACAAGGGACACAAAGAGGGCAAGAAGTGCATTCATTTTGTCAGTTTCAGTTTCGCGGGTATCGCAAGCAGATTTGCGTACGTCACTCCCGGCTTAATTTCACGGGTGCCGTGAACAGATTTGCGTCCGTCACTTCCGCCAAGTGGTTAACGTAAGTGTTCCATTTGAGACAGCACTTATCAGCAACGCAGTGCACTGAATTGTAGTGCACTGTATTGCAGTGTACTTCGTAAAGTGTGCGGTAGTAGACACAGCCATTGTCTCTATTTTAAGATTGTGAGTCAAGTCACATTAACAATTTAAACTTGATAAATTCTATAATATGTCTAGATGGCACAAACACAGCTGATTTTAAATACTGCATTCATACATTGTCCACCCTGACTGACGGGTCCTCAGGAGGCGGGTCTTGGATACATCTCGTCATCACACAACATTCATTTAAATCCTAACGGAAGGCTTTGGCATAAAGGTTCAAATGAATAAAGACAAACATTTTATAATGATAATCAACTCATTACTTTTTATCACAAACATTGCATTTTCTAGGTTTTTCGTGAACATTGCAACTCTTTTAAAAACCAATGAATCATCATTTCAATAATTTACTCTGAAGGGTTTATTTCTTAAGAACCGAGCTTCACTTTTGAGCAGTTAAAGTTCATTAGGAGTGGTTTCTGTTTGTAAATAAAGTAACATTAAAGACTTATGCGCTACAATAAAACGACTTTCAACCCAGCATTAAGAGACTGGTATGAATGATGTGGAACCAGGGGGTCTTCATTGGGCCCATATTATTATTCGAGCATTGCAGCTGAATCGTTCCGCACCATCTTGACTCTGGATTCTATTTAGATGTTTTCGGCGTTTTGCTTTGAGGCCTCATCAAGATTGTTGGTGGTTCTCTGAGACAAAGCAAGACTGACGGCTGGCAATTTTGGGGTCTAATCGGTGTCTAAATCCGTTGGTAGGCCCCGCCTACTATTTGGCTAACAATTATCCTCTCAAAACCGTTGACGTTCTCCATTCGCTGTACATTTTGATGCTTCTGTTCCACGTCAACATCTCCATCCTTTTGTTTTTACCGTGTGTCCGTTCAGCATGCGTCACCGTGCACATCTCACCGTGTCCCGTGTACTTGTTTCTGTGGGTGCGGATCACGTCGTATGGTATTGATGTATTTGTGTGTGTGTGTGTGTTGCAGCGATGAAAAGAAGAGTTCCTCCTCACAGACGTGCTCAGGAGTGGAGAGTGGGGATTCGGAGAGAACGGGCGTCGCAAGCTCGGCCGCAGCCGGCTGTCCCAAAACCGGGTCAGACGCACACACACGCACTCACCAAAAACACTGACATGTTCAGTTCCATGATATCTTAAAGCCCTGGTTTGTGTTCAAATGACATCACCGTCCTAATGCGGAGGAATCATAACCCTTCAGTCCGCCGTACGGAGCCTGGAATGGGCTCCTGAATAATTATAGAGTTTAAAGTCATTAATTATGTTCAATTGATTTTTTGAAATGCGATTTCGACTTTCTTCCACGTGCATTACAACACAATAAAAATATATTTTTCTTTTCCTATAAAGTTTCTCTTGGCACTTTAATTCAACACTTTGTGGTGTCTGGGAGGCGTGGCCTATCGGAGCTCCTTCTGTCTCTTTGTTAGCATTGTGGAACCAAAATATTTAATAAAACACAGCCAACGTGTCTCTAAATCACAACATCTGTAAAAGTTAAATCGGGAGCCTCATGAAGTACAATTTAGTAGAAAATAAAGTTTATTGACTTTTTCTTTACTTGATCTTTTGAACGTGCCGTATAAATGCAGATTTATATTTATGAATTTATTATGATTCTAACGCTGTAAAAGCTCCATAAGGCTTTGTCCACAAAAACAAACATGCAGCACCAACAGCAGTCGTCCACGTAACATGATGTGAATCCCAGGCATATCTTCCTGTTTTATACATCCTGTTGATTGTAATCTCCCATTCAGATTGGGCACAGCAACATTTTTAATTGTGATTGTAGCTCTGAACCTTCCCCTCTTCCTCCTGTGTGTCCGGTAAGCAGTGAGAAGTGTCAGCCCAGTGTGGCGCTTCCCAACGGTCCTCTGGAGGAGGTGTCACCCGTGGAGGAGGCCAAGTAAGTCGGACTAATGCCTGCGAGGGGTTCTTGGTTTTAAAGCTATATTCTCTAGAAAGCCTGAGCACATATATTTCTGTAGTTTTACTGCTTCACCATTCTGTTGATGGGTGTGTCCTTTCCCCGTCATGTCCTCCCAGACTGGACCAGAGCGCCGTGTCCTCAGAGCCAGCTGTCAACGGGCCGGTGTGAGGGCCTCCCAAGGCCAGCCCACATCCAGCCTGTTCTGCCACGCAGAGGCTCCTCCCGCTAGCCAGCCGGCGGAGGCCACTTGCTCAGAGATGTACCCAATCACACGCCCCCACCAGGACCAGCAATACTCCTATTGGCTCATCACTGACTGACGGACAAGACCGGTGTACAGACACGGGATGAACTAAAAAGCAAAACGAGAGACTCACTCAAATGGATTCAGAATAACTTTTTTTCTGCATTTGTTTATATACTATTGTTCTTATGAGGTGATGTGCGACTAATGTCTTGCCACTCAAAAATTAAATAGTAATGTTGCTATAGTTAAAGAAATGATTGTATGAATAAAATATTTTATAAAAAGAAAAAATGTATACAGAAACATAAGATGAATAACCACAGAACCAGGGATATTGCATACTTAATACAACAGTTGCTAAGTATCACCACCGTTGGTCCTCGGTTCCCACCAATAGAAACGCATTTTAAAAAGGACAGTTTTATTTTCGCTGCAGGTATTTGTAAATGTTTTTTTCTCTTGTATTCTTCTGCATTGAGTAAGATGAGACTTCTTTTTTTCAGTTAAGTTTTATTATGGAAGTAAGATTATGTTTTGTTACTGAAGGCCTACCAACACACCTGCCCCTTCCTTAAAGTCTGTGTTCATGCTCATTGGGCTAACAGAGATCCAGTATGACGTCACCACAGGCAGATTGCATTGAGCTAGTGGTTTTAGTTCCAACTAAACTTCTTCAGAAACAGTCCTCTCGAGCCCAATACTCTTCTTTTTTTTCCGAAGTGCTTATTACTGGGTCTACCTTGGGTCTTCAAATATGATATATATATATATATATACAGGGCTCTCAAGTGTCACGCATTTCGGTCTTAAGTCACGCACTCCCGCCACACATCGTATTTCTCACGCTGAAAAAAACTCTGGTATGTAATGTGCCGCAGCGCGCAAACATGAGCTGGCCGCGCTGCCCTCACCGTGGAGGAATCAAGCGCTCCCCTGGAGTTCTGCTGTGAGGAGCCACTTACCAGCCAATCCACACAAAAAAGGGCTACACAATAGCCAATCAGAAAAAACCCCGTATCTGGGTAAGATTTAATACAGCAACCAATGAAAATAAAGCATCCTGGAATTGCGCGCGACTGACAAATATCCGAAAATTTCGTTTTGGGGGGGCGGGGGGTGCTGCTGCTGATGATGGAAATGTCACTCTTGCCTGTCTTCAAAACTTGAGAGCCCTGTATATATATTTGAAGACCCACGTGCAGAACTACCAGACTTTGGACGGTGTCTCCATGTGAAAGCCTCGTGGCGCGCTTGTGCTGACGTCACTTCTACCGGGAGACGGTCCCGTTGTAACCGTTGCGCTGCTGACTAAGTTCCAGCCAAGGGTGTTTAATTCTCTGACTAACTGCTGTGGGGAACCCTCGGAACCGGAAGTGGCTCACCTCCGTCGACCAATCAAATTAGAGCTCTCTTTCCTGGTCGCGAGCGGTGGAACCCGCTGCTCTGAGGTGCTCCATTATTGAAACGGAGACCGGAGAGAAGGGTCTCGAGTTGTAAACGCCTCCCTCGCGATGCGCAGCGTGTTCTGTGACGTGTTTTCTGCTATACGTCAGTCTGAGCGCTCGCGACACGTTCACGAGGCGATGCTCGATGGTCCCCGGATGAAACCAACCGGAAGTAATATCGTCTGATCTTGATTGGCAGCAGATGTGAAGCTCCGCCCACAGTGCAGCTGGAGAAGTTCAATGGCGTCTTTGTTTCAGCCTTTCCATGGACTCGCTTTCTCTCCGCCAAATTGTTTTTGTTTTTCTTCATCTCGGCGTCAAATGGCTCGCTGGTTGGGGTTTTGGATCCAAAATAAAATGTAACTTTTCTGTACCGTACGAGCTTAGGAAGGGGAAGAAGTTATTAACGGATGATTGTTCAACACACTTTTGTCGGATTAATTAAAATCATCTTAATTTCTGAAGATAAGTGGTCTTTGCAGATGGTTTCTCGGGCTCGTCTGTCCTGACGTAGACTTTATTGGACCAGTTTCACCGTATGTTGACAGTAAATGGGAAACACTGCATCAAATGGTTATTATATAACATGTTTTCCTGCATTGAAACCAGCATAAACGATGACCGAATCAGAGCATCGCAACTCTCAAAGCCCGTCTTCTCGCGAGAGCACAAACGGAAAACCTGGAGGTCAGAAAGTTGTTTCTTCACCTCCCAGTTGGAACAATGGGAAAAGGTTTGTTGAGCCAAAACAATAAATAAAGCATTAGTAGCATTAGTTCTATATTACTAATGAATGAACATTTCAGATTTGTATAGACAAAGCTATATATTTTACTATAACCTCCAGTAACACTTATAAAGTAAATATAAGATGAAGAAACGTCAAGGCTTTAGTAGTCTAACTTTCAGTAGAATAGATCATAACTGAGGAATTGTAAGTATAATATCAATCAGATATCACTATCAAAATAGGTTTATTATAGAATTAGTAGAGCTTCGAGGTGTTTGGTCAAATGGCAAAGTGACTTACTGAATACATACCAGAACAATATGGGCAGTGAGGAGATAAACTTGTCAATATAAAAATGATGCAAAACATTTTTTTCTCACTTATACTATTCTAATTTTTTCTTGGGGCAGTTTTTCCTGATCCGATGTGAGGTCAAAGGTCAGGGATGTTGTATGTGTACAGATTGTAAAGCCCTCTGAGGGGAGTTTGTAATTTTGAGCAATAAAAATAAACAATCTAATTCAGCCACCACAATGTATACTTATCGTACTACTTCTGCTACTAAATCTGTTTGACAGAAAAGGGCAACACGTGTTCAAAATACTCCAGATGTACACATTTATACTTGTAGGTATATTTAACCCTTTACAGCCACAATCTCAAAATGGTATAAATGTCTGGATTATTATTTATGGCGTATTTATATATCACCTCCAATTCTTATACTTCTTATATTTTTAAGTGTATTCCAAACTGAAACAATTTAGGTTTTTTTTTAAAACACATGCCACACGCAGCTGAAACATTCACAGAAGATTTATTTTTGATTGAAATTATTTCACATCATAGTTGTTATTTTTCCTGTTAAAGATCTTTTGTATTTATATTACAACAGCCACAGAGCAGCAGCAGCAATAATAATAATAACCCAGCAGGAGAAGCAGATCAATGCAGAGAAAGACTGAAAAAGAGTGCGAAAAATGATGGGCGACTCCCCAACCCCTCCCCCTTTATTTGTCTCCAGCTGCCAAAACATTTTACGACAAGGAATTATGGGAAGTTAAGTTGTTTTATTCAGTTTGTCAGATTCATCAGGCTGAGCCACATCTGACCCCCTTCCTTCCAAAACAACCTGTAGACATGGCAGGACAAGGGGGAAGAGTCAGGACAGGACGCAACCAATGGGAGGCGTCCAGTGACAGCCCGCCCACTTCCTTAAAGGAGACGTTCACTTTCATACAGATAGAAAAGGAGATCTTCTCCTTTAGGGATAACCACAGAAAGTTAAACTGAAGCTTAATTTAAAATAACATTCAGTCAGTGTGGTCCACTTCTGATATGATTTCCTGGCAGGAATAGGACATCACTTTTAATCTGAAAATAGACAAGTAAATGAATAAAGCGCAGCTGGCGCAGCTTTCAGTCTATCAGCTTCAGAAAGTCATTGGATGGGATCTTTCTCCATTTCAGTCCTTAACCTCAGTGAGATAGTGATCAGACCCTCTTATCAAATGTTTTCAAACATTTTTATAAAAACAAAACAAAATTACAAAATGAAAAATACCGGATGACGCAGCGACATGTACATGCAGAAGAAAATCAAAACGACGACGGCACGGGAAACAAAACGTCCGATTAAAGTGATGAAATGAAAAGATGTAGGAAAAAACAAACATAAAAAGAGATATTATGAAAAACATTATTTGAAAGATTACATTGCACTTTGTGAAAAAAACAACCACACGTACGATGAAGGCGATGCCAACTTGCCGATGATGATGATGAGCGGCTGAGAGATACAGATACAAGGATGGAGAGGGGGGTCAAAGAGAAAGGGAGGAGACAACTATATATATATATATATACACACACTCGTACAGGATATGAAAGAGGTCGTTAGAGCCAAACCACAAAAACAGAGTCTACAAGCCAAACCAAGAACCGTCACGGCACCCAATAAATAGGAAACAGAGCCTCCTGGAGGCGGACGGCGTCCTGCCGGAGGTCGACACGGAGACGAATAAACCGGGTGGATGCAGTCGGAGCGAGAGGCTGACTGGTGGAGATCGGACTCCGAGACGGAGAGGGAAAAAAAAGAGACCGGGAGCAGTTACCACGTCGGACGAAACATCTTGTGGGAATGAAGACGAGTCTCTTGTCCCTTATAGCCCCAACGCGAAATATTATATTTAAAATAATTCAGTCCCATCCTTTCGATGGGACTGAATCATCCTGTTAAAATCTCGCCCGTGTTTTATGGCGTCATATATAAATACAGCAGAACAACTTTCAAAAAGATAATAATAATAATAATAATAGGAAACTCATCCACAGCTCCACCAGAGGCACTGCGGGGACAGACGGACGGGGGCTGGGAGTCGGGCCTGCGAGGGGTTCCACCGGACCCACCAGTCGGTTCTGGAACCTAACTCACGTTGGTTTGAAGATAGAAGTGCACGAAACTAAACAAAAAACCATGACGATGTTTGGCAAGTGTCCTTTTGTCAGAACAGTTTCAAAAAGACTGCGACCCCCCACACAAAAAAAAAGCAGAGGATATGAAAATATACAACTCTCAGCTGGTGATGAGTCTGGTTTACAGGTCCTCGAGGTTACCACCAGGGGGCGATACAGAGAGATCCATGTGTGGGCGCCTCTTGGTTGGCTTCTTATGTTGTCAATTGCAAAAAAACAAAAAAAAGGGCCTGTGTGTGCCAGGACGTAATAATCCGGAGGATTTAAGGACACAACTTTATAAATATGAGGCGGTCTCAGACCACCCAGCTACTGCTACACAGCTGTCCTATTAAATATCATAATGGGAAATCATCCGGATGGTTCACTGAGAACAAAAAGGGACGGACATTGCCATCGCCGTTTAACTTCCCCCGAAATGTCTCTGAAATTTCATCACTGGTTTTTTTTTCTTCTACTTTCTCCGCATTTATATATTTACGTTTTATATAGAAACACACGGTATATGAAAGCACATATGTCTGTAAAAATATGTTCATTCAGGTTGATAAAAACTTGTTTTTTCTTTTCCCCTTTCCTTTTTGATGTGTGTGAACACGTCGTGTTAAGAGGAACTGGCACAGTCTTCTTCTTCTTCTTCTCTCGGAGAATGGCACCTTAATTTCTCCAAAAAACAAATGAGACGGAAACGGAAACCTGAAAACCGAAACCGAGAGAGCGAGAGCAAGAGTGAGAGATCGAGAGAGAGAGGTTGGGGGGGGGCAGGACAGTTCAACACGGTCGTTTTTTGGAGAGCTACGTAGCGAATCAGAGAAGAACTGGAATGTGAGCTGCTCGTGTCTTCAGCCTTCATGGCGTGAGAGAGAGGAGGGCCCAGGTCTTCCTCTATGTTGGTGATGGGGGCGGCGAGGTCCATAAAGGTTTC